>NW_028294868.1:0-119791 GCF_964341445.2 Mesoplodon mirus | reverse complement strand
TCCTAATTCATACATTCCTTACACTTTTCCATTTGGTTAAACAGTATTTGGTTTTCTGAATCTATGCGTGTCCTTCTGTTGGAAATTATTTCATGGGTGTCAATGTTTAGGTAACACCTATAAGTGATGCCATAGGATGTCTGTCTTTCAGTTTCTTTCTTACTTCAAGTTGGGTGATTATCTCTAGATCCTTCTATGGTGGTGCCAACGGCACTGGCACTGGCAATAATTTACCCGGGAAGTGGCTCTGTATATGAATATATATATATATATGTTATGCACAAATGAACCAGATTGTGTACACTGAGGACAAACAGTATTCTAATCATTACCCCGATTAAAAAAACTAAAACAAGAAGTAATGTGACATAAACTTATTGGGGTTTCTCCTGGCACATTCCATTTTAATTTACAACCTAGGAACAGGACTTCCAGAAAGGCTCTGCTGCCCTAGGAACCAGATTTGGGAATGGAGAAATGCTGCCGCCTTGTGGCCGTTTCCCAAAACAGCAGCTTTAAACCCAGTGCTAATGCTCACTAGATATTCACACTCATTACAGGCCTATGAATGACACCTGACCTCAGAAACAATCCTGGGTTCGAAAATTGACCAAAACATTCAAAAGAGGGCAACCTTTCAGGAAGACAATTTCCAGAGGTTAACTGTACTCTCTGTTTCTTTCTGTTATTTTAACAGAACATTAAAAATGCGCGGAAAAATGCTGAACACTAGGAATAATTCAAGACATGCAAATCCAAATTACAAAAAACCTATCAGCTCACACCAGTCAGAATGGCCATCAGCAAAAATTCTGCAAACAGTAAATGCTGAAGGGTTTGAGGAGAAATGCCTACCCTTGGTTCAACGTGGGACATGGTAAGAGCCAGTAAGGAAAACACAAAGGAGGTGCCTTGGAAAGGTAAATACTGAGCTACCATTCAATCAAGCATACCCACTGCTGGGCCTATCACCTGACAGGATGAGAATCAAAACTAAACAGGCTGGGCTTCCCTGGTGGCACAGACGTTGAGAGTCCGCCTGCCGATGCAGGGGACACGGGTTCGTGCACCGGTCCGGGAAGATCCCACATGCCGTGGAGAGGCTGGTCCCGTGAGCTATGGCTGCTGGGCCTGTGCATCCGGAGCCTCTGCTCTGCAACGGGAGGGGCCACCGCAGTGAGAGGCCCGCGTACCGCAAAAGAAATCAAAACCGTAAAAAAAGATACAGGCTGAAAATCCTGCACTCCAGCAATATTTACCATAGACAACACTTGGAAGCTACAAAAATGTCCATCAACAGAGGAATGCACCAAGAACAAGTGGTCCATGTACGCAATGGAATATGACTCCAATAAAAAATATAAATTCAATTTAGAAAACAAACATAAGTAAGGAGACATCAGCATTTGGGGGTTTCTCCGGGCACATTCCACTCTAATATATAACCGAGGAACACCACTGCCAGGAAGGTCTGTTCGCCTAGTTACCAAATTGGGAAAAGCAGAAATGCTGCCTAGAGATAATCACAGAACATGAGGTAAGTCCGAAAGCAAAAGACATAATGAAAGAAATGCTGCCGCCCTCTGGCCGTTACCTGCAACAGCAGCTTTAAAACCTGTGCTAAGGGTCACTTCATATGCACCAGTACTGGAGGGCTGTAAATGAAACCTGCCCACAAAATGTCTTGAGGGAGGTAATGGCCAAAATATTTCTAAATGTCACACACACTTCACGAAAACAATTTGAAGAGGTAAGCTGTACTCACAGTTTGAAGAAAAAAAGGACATGCCAGAAAGCTCAATTTCAAGGGCTTATGAGACGCATGCAAATCCAACCCCAAAGAGGTATATCAGCTCACACTGGTCAGAATATACATCAGCAAAAAAACACTACAAACAGTAAATGCTGAAGGTGTTGTGGAGAAGTGCATACCCTCAGCTTTAAGAGGGACGTAACCTGGAAAGAGCCACTAATGAGAACAGAATGGAGGTGCCTTTGTAAAGTAAACATTTTGCTACTGTGTGATCCAGCAGGCCCACTCCTGGGCCGATCACCTAAGAAGACAGAATTGGAAAGACACAGGCAGGCAAATGTGCATTGCCGCTCTATTACAATAGCCAAGACATGGAAGCAACCAAAAAGTCCATCAACAGATGAGTGGACAAAGAAGAACTGGTACATGTACAGAGGGAATATTAGCCAAGGGAAAAAAGGACACAATGCCATGTGCAGCACCGTAGATGAGTCTAGAGGTAGTCACGCGACTCGTACTAAGTCAGAAAGAGAGAGAGACATATCGTATGATATCACTTATAGGTGTTACCTAAAAATTGATAGCAGTGAAGATATTTCCACAGAGAAGGGCAATCACAGATTCATTAAACAAACTTATGGTTCACCAAAGGAAAGGTGTGAGGATTGGAAACATTAGGATATTGGGGTTAACAGACATATACAAACACAGGTGAACTATATAATCACCAAAGACCTACGGAATACCAAGAGAAGACTACTCAACATTCTGTCATAACGTACATGGGACAAGGATCCCAGGAAGAATAGACATATGTATATGTGTAAAAGAACCACATCTTGCACACCTACAACATGCCAAACATTGTAATCAAACTTGCTGTGATGAAAAATAAAAATTAAATTAAAAAAAACAAACAAGAAATAGTGAGACATAAATTGAAGGGGCTTTCCTGATACATTCCATTCTAAATTACAACCTAGAACACGACTTCCATTGAGGTTCTGTTGCCCTAGTAACCGGGTTTGGTAAAGGAGAACTGCTGCCACCTTGTGGCCGTTTCACACAACAGCAGCTTTAATCCCAGCGCTAATGGTCAGTTGATATTCAAAATAATTGCAGGCCTGTAGATGACACCTCCCTGAAAAAAAATCCTGGGGTCGTATATCGATCAAAACATTCAAAAGACGTCCATATTTCAAAACGACAGTTTCAAGAGGCATAGTTTATGCACATTTGTCTTCTGTTTCTTTTACTTTCTTTCTTTTTTGTTAACAAAATGGGAATGGAAAAAGGCTGAACATCAGGAATCAATAAAGCCATGCAAATCCAGTGTACAAAAAAGTTCACCTCACAGCCGTCAGAATGGTCATCAGCCAAAAAGTCTACAAAGAATAAATGCTGAAGGGGTTTTAGAGAACCGCGTACCCTTTAGCTGCTGGTGGGATGAAACCTGGTCACAGCCAGTAGTGAGAACAGAATGGAGGTGCGTTTAAGGGTAAATATGGAGCTACCATGTGATCTGGTAGGCCCACTCATGGGCCTTTCACCTGATTAGACCAGAATCGAAAAGACACAGGCTGGCAATCCTGCACTGCAGCAACACGTACCATAGCCAAGACCTGGAAGAAACCGAAATGTCCATCAACAGAAAAATGCACCAAGAAGAAGTCGTCCATGTACACAATGGAATATTAGCCATGAAAAAGCATGGAACAGTGCCGTTGGCACCATCATAGAAGGATCTAGAGATAATCACCCAACTTGAAGTAAGAAAGAAACCGAAAGACAGACATCTTAGGACATCACTTATAGGTGTTACCTAAAAATTGATACCCATGAAATAATTTCCAAGAGACGGACACACATAGATTCAGAAAACCAATTAATGTTTAACCAAATGGAAAGGAATAAGGAATGTATGAACTAGGACATGGGGGTTAACAGATATGCACTAATACTTATGAAATGTATAATCACAAAGTGCCTATGGAATACGAAGAGAGGTCTACTCAACACCCTATAATAACATCCACGGGAAAGGATCGAAAGAGGAATAGACAGATATATAGATAGGATGAACCAGAAACTGTACACCTAGGAGAATCTACATTCGTATCAAATTTGCTCTGATAATTAATAAAAATTAAATTTAATAAACAAACAACAATTTAGGAGATATAAGCTCTTGGGGGTTTGCGCTGGCACATTCCACTCTAATTTGCAGCTTACTAACACGATTTCCAGGAAAGCTCTGTTGCCCAAAAACCCAGAGTTGGAAATGTAGAAATGCTGCCGCCTTGTGGCCGTTTCCCGCAAGAGCGGCATTAAACCCACAGCTAATGGTCACTGAACATTCACAAGGACTCAGGGCTGTAAAGGACACCTGCCCTACATAATTGTGCGGAGGTAGGGAATGGCCAAAAAAATTCCAAACTGGCACATTTTTCAAGGAGATAGTATGGAGGGGTAAGTTTTACTCACTCATTTTCAAAAAAGAGGAAAACGGATAAAAGCTCAACATCAGGAATTATTAGACTCATGCAAATCTAACCTCCAAAAAGGTTTCAACTCACACATGCCAACTACCATCAGCTAAAAGTCTGCAAACAACAAATGCTGAAGGGGTTTTAGAGAACTGTGTACCCTCTAGCTGCTGGTGAGATGTAAAGTGGTAACAGCCAATAATGAGAACAGAAAGGAGCTGTGTTTCAAAGTAAAAACTGAGCCACCATTCCATTCAGCAGGCCCCCCGCTGAGACTCTCACCTGAGAAGTCCAGAGTCGAGAAGGCACAGGCTTCAGCAGCTGCACTGCAGGAATTTTCACAATAGCCAAGACACGGAAGCAACCAAAAGGTCCATCACCAGATGAGTGGAAAAAGAAGAAGGGGTCCATGTACACAATGGACTGTTAGCCATGGAAAACAATGAAACACTGCTCTTGGAGGCACCATAGATGAGCCTAGAGATAATCACAGAACATGAGGTAAGTCGGAAAGCAAAAGACATATCCTATGATATCACTTATAGGCGTTATCTAACAACTGACACAAATGAACATATTTCCACAGAGAAAGACACTCACAGGCTTAGAAAACAAACTATGCTTATCTAAAAGGACAGGTGGGGGGAATGGAAAAATTAAGATTAGGGTTACCATACGTGTACAAATACCTATTAAATACATATAACAGAAAGACCGACCATATAGCAAGGGATGTCTATGGAAAACTCTGCAATAATTTACACGGGAAGTGGCTCTGTACATGAATATATATATATATATATGTTATGCACAAATGAACCAGATTGTGTACACTGAGGACAAACAGTATTCTAATCATTACCCCGATTAAAAAAACTAAAACAAGAAGTAATGTGACATAAACTTATTGGGGTTTCTCCTGGCACATTCCATTTTAATTTACAACCTAGGAACAGGACTTCCAGAAAGGCTCTGCTGCCCTAGGAACCAGATTTGGGAATGGAGAAATGCTGCCGCCTTGTGGCCGTTTCCCAAAACAGCAGCTTTAAACCCAGTGCTAATGCTCACTAGATATTCACACTCATTACAGGCCTATGAATGACACCTGACCTCAGAAACAATCCTGGGTTCGAAAATTGACCAAAACATTCAAAAGAGGGCAACCTTTCAGGAAGACAATTTCCAGAGGTTAACTGTACTCTCTGTTTCTTTCTGTTATTTTAACAGAACATTAAAAATGCGCGGAAAAATGCTGAACACTAGGAATAATTCAAGACATGCAAATCCAAATTACAAAAAACCTATCAGCTCACACCAGTCAGAATGGCCATCAGCAAAAATTCTGCAAACAGTAAATGCTGAAGGGTTTGAGGAGAAATGCCTACCCTTGGTTCAACGTGGGACATGGTAAGAGCCAGTAAGGAAAACACAAAGGAGGTGCCTTGGAAAGGTAAATACTGAGCTACCATTCAATCAAGCATACCCACTGCTGGGCCTATCACCTGACAGGATGAGAATCAAAACTAAACAGGCTGGGCTTCCCTGGTGGCACAGACGTTGAGAGTCCGCCTGCCGATGCAGGGGACACGGGTTTGTGCCCCGGTCCGGGAAGATCCCACATGCCGTGGAGAGGCTGGTCCCGTGAGCTATGGCTGCTGGGCCTGTGCATCCGGAGCCTCTGCTCTGCAACGGGAGGGGCCACCGCAGTGAGAGGCCCGCGTACCGCAAAAGAAATCAAAACCATAAAAAAAGATACAGGCTGAAAATCCTGCACTCCAGCAATATTTACCATAGACAACACTTGGAAGCTACAAAAATGTCCATCAACAGAGGAATGCACCAAGAACAAGTGGTCCATGTACGCAATGGAATATGACTCCAATAAAAAATATAAATTCAATTTAGAAAACAAACATAAGTAAGGAGACATCAGCATTTGGGGGTTTCTCCGGGCACATTCCACTCTAATATATAACCGAGGAACACCACTGCCAGGAAGGTCTGTTCGCCTAGTTACCAGATTGGGAAAAGCAGAAATGCTGCCTAGAGATAATCACAGAACATGAGGTAAGTCGGAAAGCAAAAGACATAATGAAAGAAATGCTGCCGCCCTCTGGCCGTTACCTGCAACAGCAGCTTTAAAACCTGTGCTAAGGGTCACTTCATATGCACCAGTACTGGAGGGCTGTAAATGAAACCTGCCCACAAAATGTCTTGAGGGAGGTAATGGCCAAAATATTTCTAAATGTCACACACACTTCACGAAGACAATTTGAAGAGGTAAGCTGTACTCACAGTTTGAAGAAAAAAAGGACATGCCAGAAAGCTCAATTTCAAGGGCTTATGAGACGCATGCAAATCCAACCCCAAAGAGGTATATCAGCTCACACTGGTCAGAATATACATCAGCAAAAAAACACTACAAACAGTAAATGCTGAAGGTGTTGTGGAGAAGTGCATACCCTCAGCTTTAAGAGGGACGTAACCTGGAAAGAGCCACCAATGAGAACAGAATGGAGGTGCCTTTGTAAAGTAAACATTTTGCTACTGTGTGATCCAGCAGGCCCACTCCTGGGCCGATCACCTAAGAAGACAGAATTGGAAAGACACAGGCAGGCAAATGTGCATTGCCGCTCTATTCCAATAGCCAAGACATGGAAGCAACCAAAAAGTCCATCAACAGATGAGTGGACAAAGAAGAACTGGTACATGTACAGAGGGAATATTAGCCAAGGGAAAAAAGGACACAATGCCATGTGCAGCACCGTAGATGAGTCTAGAGGTAGTCACGCGACTCGTACTAAGTCAGAAAGAGAGAGACACATATCGTATGATATCACTTATAGGTGTTACCTAAAAATTGATAGCAGTGAAGATATTTCCACAGAGAAGGGCAATCACAGATTCATTAAACAAACTTATGGTTCACCAAAGGAAAGGTGTGAGGATTGGATACATTAGGATATTGGGGTTAACAGACATATACAAACACAGGTGAACTATATAATCACCAAAGACCTACGGAATACCAAGAGAAGACTACTCAACATTCTGTCATAACGTACATGGGACAAGGATCCCAGGAAGAATAGACATATGTATATGTGTAAAAGAACCACATCTTGCACACCTACAACATGCCAAACATTGTAATCAAACTTGCTGTGATGAAAAATAAAAATTAAATTAAAAAAAACAAACAAGAAATAGTGAGACATAAATTGAAGGGGCTTTCCTGATACATTCCATTCTAAATTACAACCTAGAACACGACTTCCATTGAGGTTCTGTTGCCCTAGTAACCGGGTTTGGTAAAGGAGAACTGCTGCCACCCTGTGGCCGTTTCACACAACAGCAGCTTTAATCCCAGCGCTAATGGTCAGTTGATATTCAAAATAATTGCAGGCCTGTAGATGACACCTCCCTGAAAAAAAATCCTGGGGTCGTATATCGATCAAAACATTCAAAAGACGTCCATATTTCAAAACGACAGTTTCAAGAGGCATAGTTTATGCACATTTGTCTTCTGTTTCTTTTACTTTCTTTTTTGTTAACAAAATGGGAATGGAAAAAGGCTGAACATCAGGAATCAATAAAGCCATGCAAATCCAGTGTACAAAAAAGTTCACCTCACAGCCGTCAGAATGGTCATCAGCCAAAAAGTCTACAAAGAATAAATGCTGAAGGGGTTTTAGAGAACCGCGTACCCTTTAGCTGCTGGTGGGATGAAACCTGGTCACAGCCAGTAGTGAGAACAGAATGGAGGTGCGTTTAAGGGTAAATATGGAGCTACCATGTGATCTGGTAGGCCCACTCATGGGCCTTTCACCTGATTAGACCAGAATCGAAAAGACACAGGCTGGCAATCCTGCACTGCAGCAACACGGACCATAGCCAAGACCTGGAAGAAACCGAAATGTCCATCAACAGAAAAATGCACCAAGAAGAAGTCGTCCATGTACACAATGGAATATTAGCCATGAAAAAGCATGGAACAGTGCCGTTGGCACCATCATAGAAGGATCTAGAGATAATCACCCAACTTGAAGTAAGAAAGAAACCGAAAGACAGACATCTTAGGACATCACTTATAGGTGTTACCTAAAAATTGATACCCATGAAATAATTTCCAAGAGACGGACACGCATAGATTCAGAAAACCAATTAATGTTTAACCAAATGGAAAGGAATAAGGAATGTATGAACTAGGACATGGGGGTTAACAGATATGCACTAATACTTATGAAATGTATAATCACAAAGTGCCTATGGAATACGAAGAGAGGTCTACTCAACACCCTATAATAACATCCACGGGAAAGGATCGAAAGAGGAATAGACAGATACATTGATAGGATGAACCAGAAACTGTACACCTAGGAGAATCTACATTCTTATCAAATTTGCTCTGATAATTAATAAAAATTAAATTTAATAAACAAACAACAATTTAGGAGATATAAGCTCTTGGGGGTTTGCGCTGGCACATTCCACTCTAATTTGCAGCTTACTAACACGATTTCCAGGAAAGCTCTGTTGCCCAAAAACCCAGAGTTGGAAATGTAGAAATGCTGCCGCCTTGTGGCCGTTTCCCGCAAGAGCGGCATTAAACCCACAGCTAATGGTCACTTAACATTCACAAGGACTCAGGGCTGTAAAGGACACCTGCCCTACATAATTGTGCGGAGGTAGGGAATGGCCAAAAAAATTCCAAACTGGCACATTTTTCAAGGAGATAGTATGGAGGGGTAAGTTTTACTCACTCATTTTCAAAAAAGAGGAAAACGGATAAAAGCTCAACATCAGGAATTATTAGACTCATGCAAATCTAACCTCCAAAAAGGTTTCAACTCACACATGCCAACTACCATCAGCTAAAAGTCTGCAAACAACAAATGCTGAAGGGGTTTTAGAGAACTGTGTACCCTCTAGCTGCTGGTGAGATGTAAAGTGGTAACAGCCAATAATGAGAACAGAAAGGAGCTGTGTTTCAAAGTAAAAACTGAGCCACCATTCCATTCAGCAGGCCCCCCGCTGAGACTCTCACCTGAGAAGTCCAGAGTCGAGAAGGCACAGGCTTCAGCAGCTGCACTGCAGGAATTTTCACAATAGCCAAGACACGGAAGCAACCAAAAGGTCCATCACCAGATGAGTGGAAAAAGAAGAAGTGGTCCATGTACACAATGGACTGTTAGCCATGGAAAACAATGAAACACTGCTCTTGGAGGCACCATAGATGAGCCTAGAGATAATCACAGAACATGAGGTAAGTCGGAAAGCAAAAGACATATCCTATGATATCACTTATAGGCGTTATCTAACAACTGACACAAATGAACATATTTCCACAGAGAAAGACACTCACAGGCTTAGAAAACAAACTATGCTTATCTAAAAGGACAGGTGGGGGGAATGGAAAAATTAAGATTAGGGTTACCATACGTGTACAAATACCTATTAAATACATATAACAGAAAGACCGACCATATAGCAAGGGATGTCTATGGAAAACTCTGCAATAATTTACACGGGAAGTGGCTCTGTACATGAATATATATATATATATATGTTATGCACAAATGAACCAGATTGTGTACACTGAGGACAAACAGTATTCTAATCATTACCCCGATTAAAAAAACTAAAACAAGAAGTAATGTGACATAAACTTATTGGGGTTTCTCCTGGCACATTCCATTTTAATTTACAACCTAGGAACAGGACTTCCAGAAAGGCTCTGCTGCCCTAGGAACCAGATTTGGGAATGGAGAAATGCTGCCGCCTTGTGGCCGTTTCCCAAAACAGCAGCTTTAAACCCAGTGCTAATGCTCACTAGATATTCACACTCATTACAGGCCTATGAATGACACCTGACCTCAGAAACAATCCTGGGTTCGAAAATTGACCAAAACATTCAAAAGAGGGCAACCTTTCAGGAAGACAATTTCCAGAGGTTAACTGTACTCTCTGTTTCTTTCTGTTATTTTAACAGAACATTAAAAATGCGCGGAAAAATGCTGAACACTAGGAATAATTCAAGACATGCAAATCCAAATTACAAAAAACCTATCAGCTCACACCAGTCAGAATGGCCATCAGCAAAAATTCTGCAAACAGTAAATGCTGAAGGGTTTGAGGAGAAATGCCTACCCTTGGTTCAACGTGGGACATGGTAAGAGCCAGTAAGGAAAACACAAAGGAGGTGCCTTGGAAAGGTAAATACTGAGCTACCATTCAATCAAGCATACCCACTGCTGGGCCTATCACCTGACAGGATGAGAATCAAAACTAAACAGGCTGGGCTTCCCTGGTGGCACAGACGTTGAGAGTCCGCCTGCCGATGCAGGGGACACGGGTTTGTGCCCCGGTCCGGGAAGATCCCACATGCCGTGGAGAGGCTGGTCCCGTGAGCTATGGCTGCTGGGCCTGTGCATCCGGAGCCTCTGCTCTGCAACGGGAGGGGCCACCGCAGTGAGAGGCCCGCGTACCGCAAAAGAAATCAAAACCATAAAAAAAGATACAGGCTGAAAATCCTGCACTCCAGCAATATTTACCATAGACAACACTTGGAAGCTACAAAAATGTCCATCAACAGAGGAATGCACCAAGAACAAGTGGTCCATGTACGCAATGGAATATGACTCCAATAAAAAATATAAATTCAATTTAGAAAACAAACATAAGTAAGGAGACATCAGCATTTGGGGGTTTCTCCGGGCACATTCCACTCTAATATATAACCGAGGAACACCACTGCCAGGAAGGTCTGTTCGCCTAGTTACCAGATTGGGAAAAGCAGAAATGCTGCCTAGAGATAATCACAGAACATGAGGTAAGTCGGAAAGCAAAAGACATAATGAAAGAAATGCTGCCGCCCTCTGGCCGTTACCTGCAACAGCAGCTTTAAAACCTGTGCTAAGGGTCACTTCATATGCACCAGTACTGGAGGGCTGTAAATGAAACCTGCCCACAAAATGTCTTGAGGGAGGTAATGGCCAAAATATTTCTAAATGTCACACACACTTCACGAAGACAATTTGAAGAGGTAAGCTGTACTCACAGTTTGAAGAAAAAAAGGACATGCCAGAAAGCTCAATTTCAAGGGCTTATGAGACGCATGCAAATCCAACCCCAAAGAGGTATATCAGCTCACACTGGTCAGAATATACATCAGCAAAAAAACACTACAAACAGTAAATGCTGAAGGTGTTGTGGAGAAGTGCATACCCTCAGCTTTAAGAGGGACGTAACCTGGAAAGAGCCACCAATGAGAACAGAATGGAGGTGCCTTTGTAAAGTAAACATTTTGCTACTGTGTGATCCAGCAGGCCCACTCCTGGGCCGATCACCTAAGAAGACAGAATTGGAAAGACACAGGCAGGCAAATGTGCATTGCCACTCTATTCCAATAGCCAAGACATGGAAGCAACCAAAAAGTCCATCAACAGATGAGTGGACAAAGAAGAACTGGTACATGTACAGAGGGAATATTAGCCAAGGGAAAAAAGGACACAATGCCATGTGCAGCACCGTAGATGAGTGTAGAGGTAGTCACGCGACTCGTACTAAGTCAGAAAGAGAGAGACACATATCGTATGATATCACTTATAGGTGTTACCTAAAAATTGATAGCAGTGAAGATATTTCCACAGAGAAGGGCAATCACAGATTCATTAAACAAACTTATGGTTCACCAAAGGAAAGGTGTGAGGATTGGATACATTAGGATATTGGGGTTAACAGACATATACAAACACAGGTGAACTATATAATCACCAAAGACCTACGGAATACCAAGAGAAGACTACTCAACATTCTGTCATAACGTACATGGGACAAGGATCCCAGGAAGAATAGACATATGTATATGTGTAAAAGAACCACATCTTGCACACCTACAACATGCCAAACATTGTAATCAAACTTGCTGTGATGAAAAATAAAAATTAAATTAAAAAAAACAAACAAGAAATAGTGAGACATAAATTGAAGGGGCTTTCCTGATACATTCCATTCTAAATTACAACCTAGAACACGACTTCCATTGAGGTTCTGTTGCCCTAGTAACCGGGTTTGGTAAAGGAGAACTGCTGCCACCCTGTGGCCGTTTCACACAACAGCAGCTTTAATCCCAGCGCTAATGGTCAGTTGATATTCAAAATAATTGCAGGCCTGTAGATGACACCTCCCTGAAAAAAAATCCTGGGGTCGTATATCGATCAAAACATTCAAAAGACGTCCATATTTCAAAACGACAGTTTCAAGAGGCATAGTTTATGCACATTTGTCTTCTGTTTCTTTTACTTTCTTTCTTTTTTGTTAACAAAATGGGAATGGAAAAAGGCTGAACATCAGGAATCAATAAAGCCATGCAAATCCAGTGTACAAAAAAGTTCACCTCACAGCCGTCAGAATGGTCATCAGCCAAAAAGTCTACAAAGAATAAATGCTGAAGGGGTTTTAGAGAACCGCGTACCCTTTAGCTGCTGGTGGGATGAAACCTGGTCACAGCCAGTAGTGAGAACAGAATGGAGGTGCGTTTAAGGGTAAATATGGAGCTACCATGTGATCTGGTAGGCCCACTCATGGGCCTTTCACCTGATTAGACCAGAATCGAAAAGACACAGGCTGGCAATCCTGCACTGCAGCAACACGGACCATAGCCAAGACCTGGAAGAAACCGAAATGTCCATCAACAGAAAAATGCACCAAGAAGAAGTCGTCCATGTACACAATGGAATATTAGCCATGAAAAAGCATGGAACAGTGCCGTTGGCACCATCATAGAAGGATCTAGAGATAATCACCCAACTTGAAGTAAGAAAGAATCCGAAAGACAGACATCTTAGGACATCACTTATAGGTGTTACCTAAAAATTGATACCCATGAAATAATTTCCAAGAGACGGACACGCATAGATTCAGAAAACCAATTAATGTTTAACCAAATGGAAAGGAATAAGGAATGTATGAACTAGGACATGGGGGTTAACAGATATGCACTAATACTTATGAAATGTATAATCACAAAGTGCCTATGGAATTCGAAGAGAGGTCTACTCAACACCCTATAATAACATCCACGGGAAAGGATCGAAAGAGGAATAGACAGATACATTGATAGGATGAACCAGAAACTGTACACCTAGGAGAATCTACATTCGTATCAAATTTGCTCTGATAATTAATAAAAATTAAATTTAATAAACAAACAACAATTTAGGAGATATAAGCTCTTGGGGGTTTGCGCTGGCACATTCCACTCTAATTTGCAGCTTACTAACACGATTTCCAGGAAAGCTCTGTTGCCCAAAAACCCAGAGTTGGAAATGTAGAAATGCTGCCGCCTTGTGGCCGTTTCCCGCAAGAGCGGCATTAAACCCACAGCTAATGGTCACTGAACATTCACAAGGACTCAGGGCTGTAAAGGACACCTGCCCTACATAATTGTGCGGAGGTAGGGAATGGCCAAAAAAATTCCAAACTGGCACATTTTTCAAGGAGATAGTATGGAGGGGTAAGTTTTACTCACTCATTTTCAAAAAAGAGGAAAACGGATAAAAGCTCAACATCAGGAATTATTAGACTCATGCAAATCTAACCTCCAAAAAGGTTTCAACTCACACATGCCAACTACCATCAGCTAAAAGTCTGCAAACAACAAATGCTGAAGGGGTTTTAGAGAACTGTGTACCCTCTAGCTGCTGGTGAGATGTAAAGTGGTAACAGCCAATAATGAGAACAGAAAGGAGCTGTGTTTCAAAGTAAAAACTGAGCCACCATTCCATTCAGCAGGCCCCCCGCTGAGACTCTCACCTGAGAAGTCCAGAGTCGAGAAGGCACAGGCTTCAGCAGCTGCACTGCAGGAATTTTCACAATAGCCAAGACACGGAAGCAACCAAAAGGTCCATCACCAGATGAGTGGAAAAAGAAGAAGTGGTCCATGTACACAATGGACTGTTAGCCATGGAAAACAATGAAACACTGCTCTTGGAGGCACCATAGATGAGCCTAGAGATAATCACAGAACATGAGGTAAGTCGGAAAGCAAAAGACATATCCTATGATATCACTTATAGGCGTTATCTAACAACTGACACAAATGAACATATTTCCACAGAGAAAGACACTCACAGGCTTAGAAAACAAACTATGCTTATCTAAAAGGACAGGTGGGGGGAATGGAAAAATTAAGATTAGGGTTACCATACGTGTACAAATACCTATTAAATACATATAACAGAAAGACCGACCATATAGCAAGGGATGTCTATGGAAAACTCTGCAATAATTTACACGGGAAGTGGCTCTGTACATGAATATATATATATATATATGTTATGCACAAATGAACCAGATTGTGTACACTGAGGACAAACAGTATTCTAATCATTACCCCGATTAAAAAAACTAAAACAAGAAGTAATGTGACATAAACTTATTGGGGTTTCTCCTGGCACATTCCATTTTAATTTACAACCTAGGAACAGGACTTCCAGAAAGGCTCTGCTGCCCTAGGAACCAGATTTGGGAATGGAGAAATGCTGCCGCCTTGTGGCCGTTTCCCAAAACAGCAGCTTTAAACCCAGTGCTAATGCTCACTAGATATTCACACTCATTACAGGCCTATGAATGACACCTGACCTCAGAAACAATCCTGGGTTCGAAAATTGACCAAAACATTCAAAAGAGGGCAACCTTTCAGGAAGACAATTTCCAGAGGTTAACTGTACTCTCTGTTTCTTTCTGTTATTTTAACAGAACATTAAAAATGCGCGGAAAAATGCTGAACACTAGGAATAATTCAAGACATGCAAATCCAAATTACAAAAAACCTATCAGCTCACACCAGTCAGAATGGCCATCAGCAAAAATTCTGCAAACAGTAAATGCTGAAGGGTTTGAGGAGAAATGCCTACCCTTGGTTCAACGTGGGACATGGTAAGAGCCAGTAAGGAAAACACAAAGGAGGTGCCTTGGAAAGGTAAATACTGAGCTACCATTCAATCAAGCATACCCACTGCTGGGCCTATCACCTGACAGGATGAGAATCAAAACTAAACAGGCTGGGCTTCCCTGGTGGCACAGACGTTGAGAGTCCGCCTGCCGATGCAGGGGACACGGGTTTGTGCCCCGGTCCGGGAAGATCCCACATGCCGTGGAGAGGCTGGTCCCGTGAGCTATGGCTGCTGGGCCTGTGCATCCGGAGCCTCTGCTCTGCAACGGGAGGGGCCACCGCAGTGAGAGGCCCGCGTACCGCAAAAGAAATCAAAACCATAAAAAAAGATACAGGCTGAAAATCCTGCACTCCAGCAATATTTACCATAGACAACACTTGGAAGCTACAAAAATGTCCATCAACAGAGGAATGCACCAAGAACAAGTGGTCCATGTACGCAATGGAATATGACTCCAATAAAAAATATAAATTCAATTTAGAAAACAAACATAAGTAAGGAGACATCAGCATTTGGGGGTTTCTCCGGGCACATTCCACTCTAATATATAACCGAGGAACACCACTGCCAGGAAGGTCTGTTCGCCTAGTTACCAGATTGGGAAAAGCAGAAATGCTGCCTAGAGATAATCACAGAACATGAGGTAAGTCGGAAAGCAAAAGACATAATGAAAGAAATGCTGCCGCCCTCTGGCCGTTACCTGCAACAGCAGCTTTAAAACCTGTGCTAAGGGTCACTTCATATGCACCAGTACTGGAGGGCTGTAAATGAAACCTGCCCACAAAATGTCTTGAGGGAGGTAATGGCCAAAATATTTCTAAATGTCACACACACTTCACGAAGACAATTTGAAGAGGTAAGCTGTACTCACAGTTTGAAGAAAAAAAGGACATGCCAGAAAGCTCAATTTCAAGGGCTTATGAGACGCATGCAAATCCAACCCCAAAGAGGTATATCAGCTCACACTGGTCAGAATATACATCAGCAAAAAAACACTACAAACAGTAAATGCTGAAGGTGTTGTGGAGAAGTGCATACCCTCAGCTTTAAGAGGGACGTAACCTGGAAAGAGCCACCAATGAGAACAGAATGGAGGTGCCTTTGTAAAGTAAACATTTTGCTACTGTGTGATCCAGCAGGCCCACTCCTGGGCCGATCACCTAAGAAGACAGAATTGGAAAGACACAGGCAGGCAAATGTGCATTGCCACTCTATTCCAATAGCCAAGACATGGAAGCAACCAAAAAGTCCATCAACAGATGAGTGGACAAAGAAGAACTGGTACATGTACAGAGGGAATATTAGCCAAGGGAAAAAAGGACACAATGCCATGTGCAGCACCGTAGATGAGTGTAGAGGTAGTCACGCGACTCGTACTAAGTCAGAAAGAGAGAGACACATATCGTATGATATCACTTATAGGTGTTACCTAAAAATTGATAGCAGTGAAGATATTTCCACAGAGAAGGGCAATCACAGATTCATTAAACAAACTTATGGTTCACCAAAGGAAAGGTGTGAGGATTGGATACATTAGGATATTGGGGTTAACAGACATATACAAACACAGGTGAACTATATAATCACCAAAGACCTACGGAATACCAAGAGAAGACTACTCAACATTCTGTCATAACGTACATGGGACAAGGATCCCAGGAAGAATAGACATATGTATATGTGTAAAAGAACCACATCTTGCACACCTACAACATGCCAAACATTGTAATCAAACTTGCTGTGATGAAAAATAAAAATTAAATTAAAAAAAACAAACAAGAAATAGTGAGACATAAATTGAAGGGGCTTTCCTGATACATTCCATTCTAAATTACAACCTAGAACACGACTTCCATTGAGGTTCTGTTGCCCTAGTAACCGGGTTTGGTAAAGGAGAACTGCTGCCACCCTGTGGCCGTTTCACACAACAGCAGCTTTAATCCCAGCGCTAATGGTCAGTTGATATTCAAAATAATTGCAGGCCTGTAGATGACACCTCCCTGAAAAAAAATCCTGGGGTCGTATATCGATCAAAACATTCAAAAGACGTCCATATTTCAAAACGACAGTTTCAAGAGGCATAGTTTATGCACATTTGTCTTCTGTTTCTTTTACTTTCTTTCTTTTTTGTTAACAAAATGGGAATGGAAAAAGGCTGAACATCAGGAATCAATAAAGCCATGCAAATCCAGTGTACAAAAAAGTTCACCTCACAGCCGTCAGAATGGTCATCAGCCAAAAAGTCTACAAAGAATAAATGCTGAAGGGGTTTTAGAGAACCGCGTACCCTTTAGCTGCTGGTGGGATGAAACCTGGTCACAGCCAGTAGTGAGAACAGAATGGAGGTGCGTTTAAGGGTAAATATGGAGCTACCATGTGATCTGGTAGGCCCACTCATGGGCCTTTCACCTGATTAGACCAGAATCGAAAAGACACAGGCTGGCAATCCTGCACTGCAGCAACACGGACCATAGCCAAGACCTGGAAGAAACCGAAATGTCCATCAACAGAAAAATGCACCAAGAAGAAGTCGTCCATGTACACAATGGAATATTAGCCATGAAAAAGCATGGAACAGTGCCGTTGGCACCATCATAGAAGGATCTAGAGATAATCACCCAACTTGAAGTAAGAAAGAATCCGAAAGACAGACATCTTAGGACATCACTTATAGGTGTTACCTAAAAATTGATACCCATGAAATAATTTCCAAGAGACGGACACGCATAGATTCAGAAAACCAATTAATGTTTAACCAAATGGAAAGGAATAAGGAATGTATGAACTAGGACATGGGGGTTAACAGATATGCACTAATACTTATGAAATGTATAATCACAAAGTGCCTATGGAATTCGAAGAGAGGTCTACTCAACACCCTATAATAACATCCACGGGAAAGGATCGAAAGAGGAATAGACAGATACATTGATAGGATGAACCAGAAACTGTACACCTAGGAGAATCTACATTCGTATCAAATTTGCTCTGATAATTAATAAAAATTAAATTTAATAAACAAACAACAATTTAGGAGATATAAGCTCTTGGGGGTTTGCGCTGGCACATTCCACTCTAATTTGCAGCTTACTAACACGATTTCCAGGAAAGCTCTGTTGCCCAAAAACCCAGAGTTGGAAATGTAGAAATGCTGCCGCCTTGTGGCCGTTTCCCGCAAGAGCGGCATTAAACCCACAGCTAATGGTCACTGAACATTCACAAGGACTCAGGGCTGTAAAGGACACCTGCCCTACATAATTGTGCGGAGGTAGGGAATGGCCAAAAAAATTCCAAACTGGCACATTTTTCAAGGAGATAGTATGGAGGGGTAAGTTTTACTCACTCATTTTCAAAAAAGAGGAAAACGGATAAAAGCTCAACATCAGGAATTATTAGACTCATGCAAATCTAACCTCCAAAAAGGTTTCAACTCACACATGCCAACTACCATCAGCTAAAAGTCTGCAAACAACAAATGCTGAAGGGGTTTTAGAGAACTGTGTACCCTCTAGCTGCTGGTGAGATGTAAAGTGGTAACAGCCAATAATGAGAACAGAAAGGAGCTGTGTTTCAAAGTAAAAACTGAGCCACCATTCCATTCAGCAGGCCCCCCGCTGAGACTCTCACCTGAGAAGTCCAGAGTCGAGAAGGCACAGGCTTCAGCAGCTGCACTGCAGGAATTTTCACAATAGCCAAGACACGGAAGCAACCAAAAGGTCCATCACCAGATGAGTGGAAAAAGAAGAAGTGGTCCATGTACACAATGGACTGTTAGCCATGGAAAACAATGAAACACTGCTCTTGGAGGCACCATAGATGAGCCTAGAGATAATCACAGAACATGAGGTAAGTCGGAAAGCAAAAGACATATCCTATGATATCACTTATAGGCGTTATCTAACAACTGACACAAATGAACATATTTCCACAGAGAAAGACACTCACAGGCTTAGAAAACAAACTATGCTTATCTAAAAGGACAGGTGGGGGGAATGGAAAAATTAAGATTAGGGTTACCATACGTGTACAAATACCTATTAAATACATATAACAGAAAGACCGACCATATAGCAAGGGATGTCTATGGAAAACTCTGCAATAATTTACACGGGAAGTGGCTCTGTACATGAATATATATATATATATATGTTATGCACAAATGAACCAGATTGTGTACACTGAGGACAAACAGTATTCTAATCATTACCCCGATTAAAAAAACTAAAACAAGAAGTAATGTGACATAAACTTATTGGGGTTTCTCCTGGCACATTCCATTTTAATTTACAACCTAGGAACAGGACTTCCAGAAAGGCTCTGCTGCCCTAGGAACCAGATTTGGGAATGGAGAAATGCTGCCGCCTTGTGGCCGTTTCCCAAAACAGCAGCTTTAAACCCAGTGCTAATGCTCACTAGATATTCACACTCATTACAGGCCTATGAATGACACCTGACCTCAGAAACAATCCTGGGTTCGAAAATTGACCAAAACATTCAAAAGAGGGCAACCTTTCAGGAAGACAATTTCCAGAGGTTAACTGTACTCTCTGTTTCTTTCTGTTATTTTAACAGAACATTAAAAATGCGCGGAAAAATGCTGAACACTAGGAATAATTCAAGACATGCAAATCCAAATTACAAAAAACCTATCAGCTCACACCAGTCAGAATGGCCATCAGCAAAAATTCTGCAAACAGTAAATGCTGAAGGGTTTGAGGAGAAATGCCTACCCTTGGTTCAACGTGGGACATGGTAAGAGCCAGTAAGGAAAACACAAAGGAGGTGCCTTGGAAAGGTAAATACTGAGCTACCATTCAATCAAGCATACCCACTGCTGGGCCTATCACCTGACAGGATGAGAATCAAAACTAAACAGGCTGGGCTTCCCTGGTGGCACAGACGTTGAGAGTCCGCCTGCCGATGCAGGGGACACGGGTTTGTGCCCCGGTCCGGGAAGATCCCACATGCCGTGGAGAGGCTGGTCCCGTGAGCTATGGCTGCTGGGCCTGTGCATCCGGAGCCTCTGCTCTGCAACGGGAGGGGCCACCGCAGTGAGAGGCCCGCGTACCGCAAAAGAAATCAAAACCATAAAAAAAGATACAGGCTGAAAATCCTGCACTCCAGCAATATTTACCATAGACAACACTTGGAAGCTACAAAAATGTCCATCAACAGAGGAATGCACCAAGAACAAGTGGTCCATGTACGCAATGGAATATGACTCCAATAAAAAATATAAATTCAATTTAGAAAACAAACATAAGTAAGGAGACATCAGCATTTGGGGGTTTCTCCGGGCACATTCCACTCTAATATATAACCGAGGAACACCACTGCCAGGAAGGTCTGTTCGCCTAGTTACCAGATTGGGAAAAGCAGAAATGCTGCCTAGAGATAATCACAGAACATGAGGTAAGTCGGAAAGCAAAAGACATAATGAAAGAAATGCTGCCGCCCTCTGGCCGTTACCTGCAACAGCAGCTTTAAAACCTGTGCTAAGGGTCACTTCATATGCACCAGTACTGGAGGGCTGTAAATGAAACCTGCCCACAAAATGTCTTGAGGGAGGTAATGGCCAAAATATTTCTAAATGTCACACACACTTCACGAAGACAATTTGAAGAGGTAAGCTGTACTCACAGTTTGAAGAAAAAAAGGACATGCCAGAAAGCTCAATTTCAAGGGCTTATGAGACGCATGCAAATCCAACCCCAAAGAGGTATATCAGCTCACACTGGTCAGAATATAACATCAGCAAAAAAACACTACAAACAGTAAATGCTGAAGGTGTTGTGGAGAAGTGCATACCCTCAGCTTTAAGAGGGACGTAACCTGGAAAGAGCCACCAATGAGAACAGAATGGAGGTGCCTTTGTAAAGTAAACATTTTGCTACTGTGTGATCCAGCAGGCCCACTCCTGGGCCGATCACCTAAGAAGACAGAATTGGAAAGACACAGGCAGGCAAATGTGCATTGCCGCTCTATTCCAATAGCCAAGACATGGAAGCAACCAAAAAGTCCATCAACAGATGAGTGGACAAAGAAGAACTGGTACATGTACAGAGGGAATATTAGCCAAGGGAAAAAAGGACACAATGCCATGTGCAGCACCGTAGATGAGTGTAGAGGTAGTCACGCGACTCGTACTAAGTCAGAAAGAGAGAGAGACATATCGTATGATATCACTTATACGTGTTACCTAAAAATTGATAGCAGTGAAGATATTTCCACAGAGAAGGGCAATCACAGATTCATTAAACAAACTTATGGTTCACCAAAGGAAAGGTGTGAGGATTGGATACATTAGGATATTGGGGTTAACAGACATATACAAACACAGGTGAACTATATAATCACCAAAGACCTACGGAATACCAAGAGAAGACTACTCAACATTCTGTCATAACGTACATGGGACAAGGATCCCAGGAAGAATAGACATATGTATATGTGTAAAAGAACCACATCTTGCACACCTACAACATGCCAAACATTGTAATCAAACTTGCTGTGATGAAAAATAAAAATTAAATTAAAAAAAACAAACAAGAAATAGTGAGACATAAATTGAAGGGGCTTTCCTGATACATTCCATTCTAAATTACAACCTAGAACACGACTTCCATTGAGGTTCTGTTGCCCTAGTAACCGGGTTTGGTAAAGGAGAACTGCTGCCACCCTGTGGCCGTTTCACACAACAGCAGCTTTAATCCCAGCGCTAATGGTCAGTTGATATTCAAAATAATTGCAGGCCTGTAGATGACACCTCCCTGAAAAAAAATCCTGGGGTCGTATATCGATCAAAACATTCAAAAGACGTCCATATTTCAAAACGACAGTTTCAAGAGGCATAGTTTATGCACATTTGTCTTCTGTTTCTTTTACTTTCTTTCTTTTTTGTTAACAAAATGGGAATGGAAAAAGGCTGAACATCAGGAATCAATAAAGCCATGCAAATCCAGTGTACAAAAAAGTTCACCTCACAGCCGTCAGAATGGTCATCAGCCAAAAAGTCTACAAAGAATAAATGCTGAAGGGGTTTTAGAGAACCGCGTACCCTTTAGCTGCTGGTGGGATGAAACCTGGTCACAGCCAGTAGTGAGAACAGAATGGAGGTGCGTTTAAGGGTAAATATGGAGCTACCATGTGATCTGGTAGGCCCACTCATGGGCCTTTCACCTGATTAGACCAGAATCGAAAAGACACAGGCTGGCAATCCTGCACTGCAGCAACACGGACCATAGCCAAGACCTGGAAGAAACCGAAATGTCCATCAACAGAAAAATGCACCAAGAAGAAGTCGTCCATGTACACAATGGAATATTAGCCATGAAAAAGCATGGAACAGTGCCGTTGGCACCATCATAGAAGGATCTAGAGATAATCACCCAACTTGAAGTAAGAAAGAATCCGAAAGACAGACATCTTAGGACATCACTTATAGGTGTTACCTAAAAATTGATACCCATGAAATAATTTCCAAGAGACGGACACGCATAGATTCAGAAAACCAATTAATGTTTAACCAAATGGAAAGGAATAAGGAATGTATGAACTAGGACATGGGGGTTAACAGATATGCACTAATACTTATGAAATGTATAATCACAAAGTGCCTATGGAATTCGAAGAGAGGTCTACTCAACACCCTATAATAACATCCACGGGAAAGGATCGAAAGAGGAATAGACAGATACATTGATAGGATGAACCAGAAACTGTACACCTAGGAGAATCTACATTCGTATCAAATTTGCTCTGATAATTAATAAAAATTAAATTTAATAAACAAACAACAATTTAGGAGATATAAGCTCTTGGGGGTTTGCGCTGGCACATTCCACTCTAATTTGCAGCTTACTAACACGATTTCCAGGAAAGCTCTGTTGCCCAAAAACCCAGAGTTGGAAATGTAGAAATGCTGCCGCCTTGTGGCCGTTTCCCGCAAGAGCGGCATTAAACCCACAGCTAATGGTCACTGAACATTCACAAGGACTCAGGGCTGTAAAGGACACCTGCCCTACATAATTGTGCGGAGGTAGGGAATGGCCAAAAAAATTCCAAACTGGCACATTTTTCAAGGAGATAGTATGGAGGGGTAAGTTTTACTCACTCATTTTCAAAAAAGAGGAAAACGGATAAAAGCTCAACATCAGGAATTATTAGACTCATGCAAATCTAACCTCCAAAAAGGTTTCAACTCACACATGCCAACTACCATCAGCTAAAAGTCTGCAAACAACAAATGCTGAAGGGGTTTTAGAGAACTGTGTACCCTCTAGCTGCTGGTGAGATGTAAAGTGGTAACAGCCAATAATGAGAACAGAAAGGAGCTGTGTTTCAAAGTAAAAACTGAGCCACCATTCCATTCAGCAGGCCCCCCGCTGAGACTCTCACCTGAGAAGTCCAGAGTCGAGAAGGCACAGGCTTCAGCAGCTGCACTGCAGGAATTTTCACAATAGCCAAGACACGGAAGCAACCAAAAGGTCCATCACCAGATGAGTGGAAAAAGAAGAAGTGGTCCATGTACACAATGGACTGTTAGCCATGGAAAACAATGAAACACTGCTCTTGGAGGCACCATAGATGAGCCTAGAGATAATCACAGAACATGAGGTAAGTCGGAAAGCAAAAGACATATCCTATGATATCACTTATAGGCGTTATCTAACAACTGACACAAATGAACATATTTCCACAGAGAAAGACACTCACAGGCTTAGAAAACAAACTATGCTTATCTAAAAGGACAGGTGGGGGGAATGGAAAAATTAAGATTAGGGTTACCATACGTGTACAAATACCTATTAAATACATATAACAGAAAGACCGACCATATAGCAAGGGATGTCTATGGAAAACTCTGCAATAATTTACACGGGAAGTGGCTCTGTACATGAATATATATATATATATATGTTATGCACAAATGAACCAGATTGTGTACACTGAGGACAAACAGTATTCTAATCATTACCCCGATTAAAAAAACTAAAACAAGAAGTAATGTGACATAAACTTATTGGGGTTTCTCCTGGCACATTCCATTTTAATTTACAACCTAGGAACAGGACTTCCAGAAAGGCTCTGCTGCCCTAGGAACCAGATTTGGGAATGGAGAAATGCTGCCGCCTTGTGGCCGTTTCCCAAAACAGCAGCTTTAAACCCAGTGCTAATGCTCACTAGATATTCACACTCATTACAGGCCTATGAATGACACCTGACCTCAGAAACAATCCTGGGTTCGAAAATTGACCAAAACATTCAAAAGAGGGCAACCTTTCAGGAAGACAATTTCCAGAGGTTAACTGTACTCTCTGTTTCTTTCTGTTATTTTAACAGAACATTAAAAATGCGCGGAAAAATGCTGAACACTAGGAATAATTCAAGACATGCAAATCCAAATTACAAAAAACCTATCAGCTCACACCAGTCAGAATGGCCATCAGCAAAAATTCTGCAAACAGTAAATGCTGAAGGGTTTGAGGAGAAATGCCTACCCTTGGTTCAACGTGGGACATGGTAAGAGCCAGTAAGGAAAACACAAAGGAGGTGCCTTGGAAAGGTAAATACTGAGCTACCATTCAATCAAGCATACCCACTGCTGGGCCTATCACCTGACAGGATGAGAATCAAAACTAAACAGGCTGGGCTTCCCTGGTGGCACAGACGTTGAGAGTCCGCCTGCCGATGCAGGGGACACGGGTTTGTGCCCCGGTCCGGGAAGATCCCACATGCCGTGGAGAGGCTGGTCCCGTGAGCTATGGCTGCTGGGCCTGTGCATCCGGAGCCTCTGCTCTGCAACGGGAGGGGCCACCGCAGTGAGAGGCCCGCGTACCGCAAAAGAAATCAAAACCATAAAAAAAGATACAGGCTGAAAATCCTGCACTCCAGCAATATTTACCATAGACAACACTTGGAAGCTACAAAAATGTCCATCAACAGAGGAATGCACCAAGAACAAGTGGTCCATGTACGCAATGGAATATGACTCCAATAAAAAATATAAATTCAATTTAGAAAACAAACATAAGTAAGGAGACATCAGCATTTGGGGGTTTCTCCGGGCACATTCCACTCTAATATATAACCGAGGAACACCACTGCCAGGAAGGTCTGTTCGCCTAGTTACCAGATTGGGAAAAGCAGAAATGCTGCCTAGAGATAATCACAGAACATGAGGTAAGTCGGAAAGCAAAAGACATAATGAAAGAAATGCTGCCGCCCTCTGGCCGTTACCTGCAACAGCAGCTTTAAAACCTGTGCTAAGGGTCACTTCATATGCACCAGTACTGGAGGGCTGTAAATGAAACCTGCCCACAAAATGTCTTGAGGGAGGTAATGGCCAAAATATTTCTAAATGTCACACACACTTCACGAAGACAATTTGAAGAGGTAAGCTGTACTCACAGTTTGAAGAAAAAAAGGACATGCCAGAAAGCTCAATTTCAAGGGCTTATGAGACGCATGCAAATCCAACCCCAAAGAGGTATATCAGCTCACACTGGTCAGAATATAACATCAGCAAAAAAACACTACAAACAGTAAATGCTGAAGGTGTTGTGGAGAAGTGCATACCCTCAGCTTTAAGAGGGACGTAACCTGGAAAGAGCCACCAATGAGAACAGAATGGAGGTGCCTTTGTAAAGTAAACATTTTGCTACTGTGTGATCCAGCAGGCCCACTCCTGGGCCGATCACCTAAGAAGACAGAATTGGAAAGACACAGGCAGGCAAATGTGCATTGCCGCTCTATTCCAATAGCCAAGACATGGAAGCAACCAAAAAGTCCATCAACAGATGAGTGGACAAAGAAGAACTGGTACATGTACAGAGGGAATATTAGCCAAGGGAAAAAAGGACACAATGCCATGTGCAGCACCGTAGATGAGTGTAGAGGTAGTCACGCGACTCGTACTAAGTCAGAAAGAGAGAGACACATATCGTATGATATCACTTATAGGTGTTACCTAAAAATTGATAGCAGTGAAGATATTTCCACAGAGAAGGGCAATCACAGATTCATTAAACAAACTTATGGTTCACCAAAGGAAAGGTGTGAGGATTGGATACATTAGGATATTGGGGTTAACAGACATATACAAACACAGGTGAACTATATAATCACCAAAGACCTACGGAATACCAAGAGAAGACTACTCAACATTCTGTCATAACGTACATGGGACAAGGATCCCAGGAAGAATAGACATATGTATATGTGTAAAAGAACCACATCTTGCACACCTACAACATGCCAAACATTGTAATCAAACTTGCTGTGATGAAAAATAAAAATTAAATTAAAAAAAACAAACAAGAAATAGTGAGACATAAATTGAAGGGGCTTTCCTGATACATTCCATTCTAAATTACAACCTAGAACACGACTTCCATTGAGGTTCTGTTGCCCTAGTAACCGGGTTTGGTAAAGGAGAACTGCTGCCACCCTGTGGCCGTTTCACACAACAGCAGCTTTAATCCCAGCGCTAATGGTCAGTTGATATTCAAAATAATTGCAGGCCTGTAGATGACACCTCCCTGAAAAAAAATCCTGGGGTCGTATATCGATCAAAACATTCAAAAGACGTCCATATTTCAAAACGACAGTTTCAAGAGGCATAGTTTATGCACATTTGTCTTCTGTTTCTTTTACTTTCTTTCTTTTTTGTTAACAAAATGGGAATGGAAAAAGGCTGAACATCAGGAATCAATAAAGCCATGCAAATCCAGTGTACAAAAAAGTTCACCTCACAGCCGTCAGAATGGTCATCAGCCAAAAAGTCTACAAAGAATAAATGCTGAAGGGGTTTTAGAGAACCGCGTACCCTTTAGCTGCTGGTGGGATGAAACCTGGTCACAGCCAGTAGTGAGAACAGAATGGAGGTGCGTTTAAGGGTAAATATGGAGCTACCATGTGATCTGGTAGGCCCACTCATGGGCCTTTCACCTGATTAGACCAGAATCGAAAAGACACAGGCTGGCAATCCTGCACTGCAGCAACACGGACCATAGCCAAGACCTGGAAGAAACCGAAATGTCCATCAACAGAAAAATGCACCAAGAAGAAGTCGTCCATGTACACAATGGAATATTAGCCATGAAAAAGCATGGAACAGTGCCGTTGGCACCATCATAGAAGGATCTAGAGATAATCACCCAACTTGAAGTAAGAAAGAAACCGAAAGACAGACATCTTAGGACATCACTTATAGGTGTTACCTAAAAATTGATACCCATGAAATAATTTCCAAGAGACGGACACGCATAGATTCAGAAAACCAATTAATGTTTAACCAAATGGAAAGGAATAAGGAATGTATGAACTAGGACATGGGGGTTAACAGATATGCACTAATACTTATGAAATGTATAATCACAAAGTGCCTATGGAATACGAAGAGAGGTCTACTCAACACCCTATAATAACATCCACGGGAAAGGATCGAAAGAGGAATAGACAGATACATTGATAGGATGAACCAGAAACTGTACACCTAGGAGAATCTACATTCGTATCAAATTTGCTCTGATAATTAATAAAAATTAAATTTAATAAACAAACAACAATTTAGGAGATATAAGCTCTTGGGGGTTTGCGCTGGCACATTCCACTCTAATTTGCAGCTTACTAACACGATTTCCAGGAAAGCTCTGTTGCCCAAAAACCCAGAGTTGGAAATGTAGAAATGCTGCCGCCTTGTGGCCGTTTCCCGCAAGAGCGGCATTAAACCCACAGCTAATGGTCACTGAACATTCACAAGGACTCAGGGCTGTAAAGGACACCTGCCCTACATAATTGTGCGGAGGTAGGGAATGGCCAAAAAAATTCCAAACTGGCACATTTTTCAAGGAGATAGTATGGAGGGGTAAGTTTTACTCACTCATTTTCAAAAAAGAGGAAAACGGATAAAAGCTCAACATCAGGAATTATTAGACTCATGCAAATCTAACCTCCAAAAAGGTTTCAACTCACACATGCCAACTACCATCAGCTAAAAGTCTGCAAACAACAAATGCTGAAGGGGTTTTAGAGAACTGTGTACCCTCTAGCTGCTGGTGAGATGTAAAGTGGTAACAGCCAATAATGAGAACAGAAAGGAGCTGTGTTTCAAAGTAAAAACTGAGCCACCATTCCATTCAGCAGGCCCCCCGCTGAGACTCTCACCTGAGAAGTCCAGAGTCGAGAAGGCACAGGCTTCAGCAGCTGCACTGCAGGAATTTTCACAATAGCCAAGACACGGAAGCAACCAAAAGGTCCATCACCAGATGAGTGGAAAAAGAAGAAGTGGTCCATGTACACAATGGACTGTTAGCCATGGAAAACAATGAAACACTGCTCTTGGAGGCACCATAGATGAGCCTAGAGATAATCACAGAACATGAGGTAAGTCGGAAAGCAAAAGACATATCCTATGATATCACTTATAGGCGTTATCTAACAACTGACACAAATGAACATATTTCCACAGAGAAAGACACTCACAGGCTTAGAAAACAAACTATGCTTATCTAAAAGGACAGGTGGGGGGAATGGAAAAATTAAGATTAGGGTTACCATACGTGTACAAATACCTATTAAATACATATAACAGAAAGACCGACCATATAGCAAGGGATGTCTATGGAAAACTCTGCAATAATTTACACGGGAAGTGGCTCTGTACATGAATATATATATATATATATGTTATGCACAAATGAACCAGATTGTGTACACTGAGGACAAACAGTATTCTAATCATTACCCCGATTAAAAAAACTAAAACAAGAAGTAATGTGACATAAACTTATTGGGGTTTCTCCTGGCACATTCCATTTTAATTTACAACCTAGGAACAGGACTTCCAGAAAGGCTCTGCTGCCCTAGGAACCAGATTTGGGAATGGAGAAATGCTGCCGCCTTGTGGCCGTTTCCCAAAACAGCAGCTTTAAACCCAGTGCTAATGCTCACTAGATATTCACACTCATTACAGGCCTATGAATGACACCTGACCTCAGAAACAATCCTGGGTTCGAAAATTGACCAAAACATTCAAAAGAGGGCAACCTTTCAGGAAGACAATTTCCAGAGGTTAACTGTACTCTCTGTTTCTTTCTGTTATTTTAACAGAACATTAAAAATGCGCGGAAAAATGCTGAACACTAGGAATAATTCAAGACATGCAAATCCAAATTACAAAAAACCTATCAGCTCACACCAGTCAGAATGGCCATCAGCAAAAATTCTGCAAACAGTAAATGCTGAAGGGTTTGAGGAGAAATGCCTACCCTTGGTTCAACGTGGGACATGGTAAGAGCCAGTAAGGAAAACACAAAGGAGGTGCCTTGGAAAGGTAAATACTGAGCTACCATTCAATCAAGCATACCCACTGCTGGGCCTATCACCTGACAGGATGAGAATCAAAACTAAACAGGCTGGGCTTCCCTGGTGGCACAGACGTTGAGAGTCCGCCTGCCGATGCAGGGGACACGGGTTTGTGCCCCGGTCCGGGAAGATCCCACATGCCGTGGAGAGGCTGGTCCCGTGAGCTATGGCTGCTGGGCCTGTGCATCCGGAGCCTCTGCTCTGCAACGGGAGGGGCCACCGCAGTGAGAGGCCCGCGTACCGCAAAAGAAATCAAAACCATAAAAAAAGATACAGGCTGAAAATCCTGCACTCCAGCAATATTTACCATAGACAACACTTGGAAGCTACAAAAATGTCCATCAACAGAGGAATGCACCAAGAACAAGTGGTCCATGTACGCAATGGAATATGACTCCAATAAAAAATATAAATTCAATTTAGAAAACAAACATAAGTAAGGAGACATCAGCATTTGGGGGTTTCTCCGGGCACATTCCACTCTAATATATAACCGAGGAACACCACTGCCAGGAAGGTCTGTTCGCCTAGTTACCAGATTGGGAAAAGCAGAAATGCTGCCTAGAGATAATCACAGAACATGAGGTAAGTCGGAAAGCAAAAGACATAATGAAAGAAATGCTGCCACCCTCTGGCCGTTACCTGCAACAGCAGCTTTAAAACCTGTGCTAAGGGTCACTTCATATGCACCAGTACTGGAGGGCTGTAAATGAAACCTGCCCACAAAATGTCTTGAGGGAGGTAATGGCCAAAATATTTCTAAATGTCACACACACTTCACGAAGACAATTTGAAGAGGTAAGCTGTACTCACAGTTTGAAGAAAAAAAGGACATGCCAGAAAGCTCAATTTCAAGGGCTTATGAGACGCATGCAAATCCAACCCCAAAGAGGTATATCAGCTCACACTGGTCAGAATATACATCAGCAAAAAAACACTACAAACAGTAAATGCTGAAGGTGTTGTGGAGAAGTGCATACCCTCAGCTTTAAGAGGGACGTAACCTGGAAAGAGCCACCAATGAGAACAGAATGGAGGTGCCTTTGTAAAGTAAACATTTTGCTACTGTGTGATCCAGCAGGCCCACTCCTGGGCCGATCACCTAAGAAGACAGAATTGGAAAGACACAGGCAGGCAAATGTGCATTGCCGCTCTATTCCAATAGCCAAGACATGGAAGCAACCAAAAAGTCCATCAACAGATGAGTGGACAAAGAAGAACTGGTACATGTACAGAGGGAATATTAGCCAAGGGAAAAAAGGACACAATGCCATGTGCAGCACCGTAGATGAGTGTAGAGGTAGTCACGCGACTCGTACTAAGTCAGAAAGAGAGAGACACATATCGTATGATATCACTTATAGGTGTTACCTAAAAATTGATAGCAGTGAAGATATTTCCACAGAGAAGGGCAATCACAGATTCATTAAACAAACTTATGGTTCACCAAAGGAAAGGTGTGAGGATTGGATACATTAGGATATTGGGGTTAACAGACATATACAAACACAGGTGAACTATATAATCACCAAAGACCTACGGAATACCAAGAGAAGACTACTCAACATTCTGTCATAACGTACATGGGACAAGGATCCCAGGAAGAATAGACATATGTATATGTGTAAAAGAACCACATCTTGCACACCTACAACATGCCAAACATTGTAATCAAACTTGCTGTGATGAAAAATAAAAATTAAATTAAAAAAAACAAACAAGAAATAGTGAGACATAAATTGAAGGGGCTTTCCTGATACATTCCATTCTAAATTACAACCTAGAACACGACTTCCATTGAGGTTCTGTTGCCCTAGTAACCGGGTTTGGTAAAGGAGAACTGCTGCCACCCTGTGGCCGTTTCACACAACAGCAGCTTTAATCCCAGCGCTAATGGTCAGTTGATATTCAAAATAATTGCAGGCCTGTAGATGACACCTCCCTGAAAAAAAATCCTGGGGTCGTATATCGATCAAAACATTCAAAAGACGTCCATATTTCAAAACGACAGTTTCAAGAGGCATAGTTTATGCACATTTGTCTTCTGTTTCTTTTACTTTCTTTCTTTTTTGTTAACAAAATGGGAATGGAAAAAGGCTGAACATCAGGAATCAATAAAGCCATGCAAATCCAGTGTACAAAAAAGTTCACCTCACAGCCGTCAGAATGGTCATCAGCCAAAAAGTCTACAAAGAATAAATGCTGAAGGGGTTTTAGAGAACCGCGTACCCTTTAGCTGCTGGTGGGATGAAACCTGGTCACAGCCAGTAGTGAGAACAGAATGGAGGTGCGTTTAAGGGTAAATATGGAGCTACCATGTGATCTGGTAGGCCCACTCATGGGCCTTTCACCTGATTAGACCAGAATCGAAAAGACACAGGCTGGCAATCCTGCACTGCAGCAACACGGACCATAGCCAAGACCTGGAAGAAACCGAAATGTCCATCAACAGAAAAATGCACCAAGAAGAAGTCGTCCATGTACACAATGGAATATTAGCCATGAAAAAGCATGGAACAGTGCCGTTGGCACCATCATAGAAGGATCTAGAGATAATCACCCAACTTGAAGTAAGAAAGAAACCGAAAGACAGACATCTTAGGACATCACTTATAGGTGTTACCTAAAAATTGATACCCATGAAATAATTTCCAAGAGACGGACACGCATAGATTCAGAAAACCAATTAATGTTTAACCAAATGGAAAGGAATAAGGAATGTATGAACTAGGACATGGGGGTTAACAGATATGCACTAATACTTATGAAATGTATAATCACAAAGTGCCTATGGAATACGAAGAGAGGTCTACTCAACACCCTATAATAACATCCACGGGAAAGGATCGAAAGAGGAATAGACAGATACATTGATAGGATGAACCAGAAACTGTACACCTAGGAGAATCTACATTCGTATCAAATTTGCTCTGATAATTAATAAAAATTAAATTTAATAAACAAACAACAATTTAGGAGATATAAGCTCTTGGGGGTTTGCGCTGGCACATTCCACTCTAATTTGCAGCTTACTAACACGATTTCCAGGAAAGCTCTGTTGCCCAAAAACCCAGAGTTGGAAATGTAGAAATGCTGCCGCCTTGTGGCCGTTTCCCGCAAGAGCGGCATTAAACCCACAGCTAATGGTCACTGAACATTCACAAGGACTCAGGGCTGTAAAGGACACCTGCCCTACATAATTGTGCGGAGGTAGGGAATGGCCAAAAAAATTCCAAACTGGCACATTTTTCAAGGAGATAGTATGGAGGGGTAAGTTTTACTCACTCATTTTCAAAAAAGAGGAAAACGGATAAAAGCTCAACATCAGGAATTATTAGACTCATGCAAATCTAACCTCCAAAAAGGTTTCAACTCACACATGCCAACTACCATCAGCTAAAAGTCTGCAAACAACAAATGCTGAAGGGGTTTTAGAGAACTGTGTACCCTCTAGCTGCTGGTGAGATGTAAAGTGGTAACAGCCAATAATGAGAACAGAAAGGAGCTGTGTTTCAAAGTAAAAACTGAGCCACCATTCCATTCAGCAGGCCCCCCGCTGAGACTCTCACCTGAGAAGTCCAGAGTCGAGAAGGCACAGGCTTCAGCAGCTGCACTGCAGGAATTTTCACAATAGCCAAGACACGGAAGCAACCAAAAGGTCCATCACCAGATGAGTGGAAAAAGAAGAAGTGGTCCATGTACACAATGGACTGTTAGCCATGGAAAACAATGAAACACTGCTCTTGGAGGCACCATAGATGAGCCTAGAGATAATCACAGAACATGAGGTAAGTCGGAAAGCAAAAGACATATCCTATGATATCACTTATAGGCGTTATCTAACAACTGACACAAATGAACATATTTCCACAGAGAAAGACACTCACAGGCTTAGAAAACAAACTATGCTTATCTAAAAGGACAGGTGGGGGGAATGGAAAAATTAAGATTAGGGTTACCATACGTGTACAAATACCTATTAAATACATATAACAGAAAGACCGACCATATAGCAAGGGATGTCTATGGAAAACTCTGCAATAATTTACACGGGAAGTGGCTCTGTACATGAATATATATATATATATATGTTATGCACAAATGAACCAGATTGTGTACACTGAGGACAAACAGTATTCTAATCATTACCCCGATTAAAAAAACTAAAACAAGAAGTAATGTGACATAAACTTATTGGGGTTTCTCCTGGCACATTCCATTTTAATTTACAACCTAGGAACAGGACTTCCAGAAAGGCTCTGCTGCCCTAGGAACCAGATTTGGGAATGGAGAAATGCTGCCGCCTTGTGGCCGTTTCCCAAAACAGCAGCTTTAAACCCAGTGCTAATGCTCACTAGATATTCACACTCATTACAGGCCTATGAATGACACCTGACCTCAGAAACAATCCTGGGTTCGAAAATTGACCAAAACATTCAAAAGAGGGCAACCTTTCAGGAAGACAATTTCCAGAGGTTAACTGTACTCTCTGTTTCTTTCTGTTATTTTAACAGAACATTAAAAATGCGCGGAAAAATGCTGAACACTAGGAATAATTCAAGACATGCAAATCCAAATTACAAAAAACCTATCAGCTCACACCAGTCAGAATGGCCATCAGCAAAAATTCTGCAAACAGTAAATGCTGAAGGGTTTGAGGAGAAATGCCTACCCTTGGTTCAACGTGGGACATGGTAAGAGCCAGTAAGGAAAACACAAAGGAGGTGCCTTGGAAAGGTAAATACTGAGCTACCATTCAATCAAGCATACCCACTGCTGGGCCTATCACCTGACAGGATGAGAATCAAAACTAAACAGGCTGGGCTTCCCTGGTGGCACAGACGTTGAGAGTCCGCCTGCCGATGCAGGGGACACGGGTTTGTGCCCCGGTCCGGGAAGATCCCACATGCCGTGGAGAGGCTGGTCCCGTGAGCTATGGCTGCTGGGCCTGTGCATCCGGAGCCTCTGCTCTGCAACGGGAGGGGCCACCGCAGTGAGAGGCCCGCGTACCGCAAAAGAAATCAAAACCATAAAAAAAGATACAGGCTGAAAATCCTGCACTCCAGCAATATTTACCATAGACAACACTTGGAAGCTACAAAAATGTCCATCAACAGAGGAATGCACCAAGAACAAGTGGTCCATGTACGCAATGGAATATGACTCCAATAAAAAATATAAATTCAATTTAGAAAACAAACATAAGTAAGGAGACATCAGCATTTGGGGGTTTCTCCGGGCACATTCCACTCTAATATATAACCGAGGAACACCACTGCCAGGAAGGTCTGTTCGCCTAGTTACCAGATTGGGAAAAGCAGAAATGCTGCCTAGAGATAATCACAGAACATGAGGTAAGTCGGAAAGCAAAAGACATAATGAAAGAAATGCTGCCGCCCTCTGGCCGTTACCTGCAACAGCAGCTTTAAAACCTGTGCTAAGGGTCACTTCATATGCACCAGTACTGGAGGGCTGTAAATGAAACCTGCCCACAAAATGTCTTGAGGGAGGTAATGGCCAAAATATTTCTAAATGTCACACACACTTCACGAAGACAATTTGAAGAGGTAAGCTGTACTCACAGTTTGAAGAAAAAAAGGACATGCCAGAAAGCTCAATTTCAAGGGCTTATGAGACGCATGCAAATCCAACCCCAAAGAGGTATATCAGCTCACACTGGTCAGAATATAACATCAGCAAAAAAACACTACAAACAGTAAATGCTGAAGGTGTTGTGGAGAAGTGCATACCCTCAGCTTTAAGAGGGACGTAACCTGGAAAGAGCCACCAATGAGAACAGAATGGAGGTGCCTTTGTAAAGTAAACATTTTGCTACTGTGTGATCCAGCAGGCCCACTCCTGGGCCGATCACCTAAGAAGACAGAATTGGAAAGACACAGGCAGGCAAATGTGCATTGCCGCTCTATTCCAATAGCCAAGACATGGAAGCAACCAAAAAGTCCATCAACAGATGAGTGGACAAAGAAGAACTGGTACATGTACAGAGGGAATATTAGCCAAGGGAAAAAAGGACACAATGCCATGTGCAGCACCGTAGATGAGTCTAGAGGTAGTCACGCGACTCGTACTAAGTCAGAAAGAGAGAGAGACATATCGTATGATATCACTTATACGTGTTACCTAAAAATTGATAGCAGTGAAGATATTTCCACAGAGAAGGGCAATCACAGATTCATTAAACAAACTTATGGTTCACCAAAGGAAAGGTGTGAGGATTGGATACATTAGGATATTGGGGTTAACAGACATATACAAACACAGGTGAACTATATAATCACCAAAGACCTACGGAATACCAAGAGAAGACTACTCAACATTCTGTCATAACGTACATGGGACAAGGATCCCAGGAAGAATAGACATATGTATATGTGTAAAAGAACCACATCTTGCACACCTACAACATGCCAAACATTGTAATCAAACTTGCTGTGATGAAAAATAAAAATTAAATTAAAAAAAACAAACAAGAAATAGTGAGACATAAATTGAAGGGGCTTTCCTGATACATTCCATTCTAAATTACAACCTAGAACACGACTTCCATTGAGGTTCTGTTGCCCTAGTAACCGGGTTTGGTAAAGGAGAACTGCTGCCACCTTGTGGCCGTTTCACACAACAGCAGCTTTAATCCCAGCGCTAATGGTCAGTTGATATTCAAAATAATTGCAGGCCTGTAGATGACACCTCCCTGAAAAAAAATCCTGGGGTCGTATATCGATCAAAACATTCAAAAGACGTCCATATTTCAAAACGACAGTTTCAAGAGGCATAGTTTATGCACATTTGTCTTCTGTTTCTTTTACTTTCTTTCTTTTTTGTTAACAAAATGGGAATGGAAAAAGGCTGAACATCAGGAATCAATAAAGCCATGCAAATCCAGTGTACAAAAAAGTTCACCTCACAGCCGTCAGAATGGTCATCAGCCAAAAAGTCTACAAAGAATAAATGCTGAAGGGGTTTTAGAGAACCGCGTACCCTTTAGCTGCTGGTGGGATGAAACCTGGTCACAGCCAGTAGTGAGAACAGAATGGAGGTGCGTTTAAGGGTAAATATGGAGCTACCATGTGATCTGGTAGGCCCACTCATGGGCCTTTCACCTGATTAGACCAGAATCGAAAAGACACAGGCTGGCAATCCTGCACTGCAGCAACACGGACCATAGCCAAGACCTGGAAGAAACCGAAATGTCCATCAACAGAAAAATGCACCAAGAAGAAGTCGTCCATGTACACAATGGAATATTAGCCATGAAAAAGCATGGAACAGTGCCGTTGGCACCATCATAGAAGGATCTAGAGATAATCACCCAACTTGAAGTAAGAAAGAATCCGAAAGACAGACATCTTAGGACATCACTTATAGGTGTTACCTAAAAATTGATACCCATGAAATAATTTCCAAGAGACGGACACGCATAGATTCAGAAAACCAATTAATGTTTAACCAAATGGAAAGGAATAAGGAATGTATGAACTAGGACATGGGGGTTAACAGATATGCACTAATACTTATGAAATGTATAATCACAAAGTGCCTATGGAATTCGAAGAGAGGTCTACTCAACACCCTATAATAACATCCACGGGAAAGGATCGAAAGAGGAATAGACAGATACATTGATAGGATGAACCAGAAACTGTACACCTAGGAGAATCTACATTCGTATCAAATTTGCTCTGATAATTAATAAAAATTAAATTTAATAAACAAACAACAATTTAGGAGATATAAGCTCTTGGGGGTTTGCGCTGGCACATTCCACTCTAATTTGCAGCTTACTAACACGATTTCCAGGAAAGCTCTGTTGCCCAAAAACCCAGAGTTGGAAATGTAGAAATGCTGCCGCCTTGTGGCCGTTTCCCGCAAGAGCGGCATTAAACCCACAGCTAATGGTCACTGAACATTCACAAGGACTCAGGGCTGTAAAGGACACCTGCCCTACATAATTGTGCGGAGGTAGGGAATGGCCAAAAAAATTCCAAACTGGCACATTTTTCAAGGAGATAGTATGGAGGGGTAAGTTTTACTCACTCATTTTCAAAAAAGAGGAAAACGGATAAAAGCTCAACATCAGGAATTATTAGACTCATGCAAATCTAACCTCCAAAAAGGTTTCAACTCACACATGCCAACTACCATCAGCTAAAAGTCTGCAAACAACAAATGCTGAAGGGGTTTTAGAGAACTGTGTACCCTCTAGCTGCTGGTGAGATGTAAAGTGGTAACAGCCAATAATGAGAACAGAAAGGAGCTGTGTTTCAAAGTAAAAACTGAGCCACCATTCCATTCAGCAGGCCCCCCGCTGAGACTCTCACCTGAGAAGTCCAGAGTCGAGAAGGCACAGGCTTCAGCAGCTGCACTGCAGGAATTTTCACAATAGCCAAGACACGGAAGCAACCAAAAGGTCCATCACCAGATGAGTGGAAAAAGAAGAAGTGGTCCATGTACACAATGGACTGTTAGCCATGGAAAACAATGAAACACTGCTCTTGGAGGCACCATAGATGAGCCTAGAGATAATCACAGAACATGAGGTAAGTCGGAAAGCAAAAGACATATCCTATGATATCACTTATAGGCGTTATCTAACAACTGACACAAATGAACATATTTCCACAGAGAAAGACACTCACAGGCTTAGAAAACAAACTATGCTTATCTAAAAGGACAGGTGGGGGGAATGGAAAAATTAAGATTAGGGTTACCATACGTGTACAAATACCTATTAAATACATATAACAGAAAGACCGACCATATAGCAAGGGATGTCTATGGAAAACTCTGCAATAATTTACACGGGAAGTGGCTCTGTACATGAATATATATATATATATATGTTATGCACAAATGAACCAGATTGTGTACACTGAGGACAAACAGTATTCTAATCATTACCCCGATTAAAAAAACTAAAACAAGAAGTAATGTGACATAAACTTATTGGGGTTTCTCCTGGCACATTCCATTTTAATTTACAACCTAGGAACAGGACTTCCAGAAAGGCTCTGCTGCCCTAGGAACCAGATTTGGGAATGGAGAAATGCTGCCGCCTTGTGGCCGTTTCCCAAAACAGCAGCTTTAAACCCAGTGCTAATGCTCACTAGATATTCACACTCATTACAGGCCTATGAATGACACCTGACCTCAGAAACAATCCTGGGTTCGAAAATTGACCAAAACATTCAAAAGAGGGCAACCTTTCAGGAAGACAATTTCCAGAGGTTAACTGTACTCTCTGTTTCTTTCTGTTATTTTAACAGAACATTAAAAATGCGCGGAAAAATGCTGAACACTAGGAATAATTCAAGACATGCAAATCCAAATTACAAAAAACCTATCAGCTCACACCAGTCAGAATGGCCATCAGCAAAAATTCTGCAAACAGTAAATGCTGAAGGGTTTGAGGAGAAATGCCTACCCTTGGTTCAACGTGGGACATGGTAAGAGCCAGTAAGGAAAACACAAAGGAGGTGCCTTGGAAAGGTAAATACTGAGCTACCATTCAATCAAGCATACCCACTGCTGGGCCTATCACCTGACAGGATGAGAATCAAAACTAAACAGGCTGGGCTTCCCTGGTGGCACAGACGTTGAGAGTCCGCCTGCCGATGCAGGGGACACGGGTTTGTGCCCCGGTCCGGGAAGATCCCACATGCCGTGGAGAGGCTGGTCCCGTGAGCTATGGCTGCTGGGCCTGTGCATCCGGAGCCTCTGCTCTGCAACGGGAGGGGCCACCGCAGTGAGAGGCCCGCGTACCGCAAAAGAAATCAAAACCATAAAAAAAGATACAGGCTGAAAATCCTGCACTCCAGCAATATTTACCATAGACAACACTTGGAAGCTACAAAAATGTCCATCAACAGAGGAATGCACCAAGAACAAGTGGTCCATGTACGCAATGGAATATGACTCCAATAAAAAATATAAATTCAATTTAGAAAACAAACATAAGTAAGGAGACATCAGCATTTGGGGGTTTCTCCGGGCACATTCCACTCTAATATATAACCGAGGAACACCACTGCCAGGAAGGTCTGTTCGCCTAGTTACCAGATTGGGAAAAGCAGAAATGCTGCCTAGAGATAATCACAGAACATGAGGTAAGTCGGAAAGCAAAAGACATAATGAAAGAAATGCTGCCGCCCTCTGGCCGTTACCTGCAACAGCAGCTTTAAAACCTGTGCTAAGGGTCACTTCATATGCACCAGTACTGGAGGGCTGTAAATGAAACCTGCCCACAAAATGTCTTGAGGGAGGTAATGGCCAAAATATTTCTAAATGTCACACACACTTCACGAAGACAATTTGAAGAGGTAAGCTGTACTCACAGTTTGAAGAAAAAAAGGACATGCCAGAAAGCTCAATTTCAAGGGCTTATGAGACGCATGCAAATCCAACCCCAAAGAGGTATATCAGCTCACACTGGTCAGAATATAACATCAGCAAAAAAACACTACAAACAGTAAATGCTGAAGGTGTTGTGGAGAAGTGCATACCCTCAGCTTTAAGAGGGACGTAACCTGGAAAGAGCCACCAATGAGAACAGAATGGAGGTGCCTTTGTAAAGTAAACATTTTGCTACTGTGTGATCCAGCAGGCCCACTCCTGGGCCGATCACCTAAGAAGACAGAATTGGAAAGACACAGGCAGGCAAATGTGCATTGCCGCTCTATTCCAATAGCCAAGACATGGAAGCAACCAAAAAGTCCATCAACAGATGAGTGGACAAAGAAGAACTGGTACATGTACAGAGGGAATATTAGCCAAGGGAAAAAAGGACACAATGCCATGTGCAGCACCGTAGATGAGTCTAGAGGTAGTCACGCGACTCGTACTAAGTCAGAAAGAGAGAGAGACATATCGTATGATATCACTTATACGTGTTACCTAAAAATTGATAGCAGTGAAGATATTTCCACAGAGAAGGGCAATCACAGATTCATTAAACAAACTTATGGTTCACCAAAGGAAAGGTGTGAGGATTGGATACATTAGGATATTGGGGTTAACAGACATATACAAACACAGGTGAACTATATAATCACCAAAGACCTACGGAATACCAAGAGAAGACTACTCAACATTCTGTCATAACGTACATGGGACAAGGATCCCAGGAAGAATAGACATATGTATATGTGTAAAAGAACCACATCTTGCACACCTACAACATGCCAAACATTGTAATCAAACTTGCTGTGATGAAAAATAAAAATTAAATTAAAAAAAACAAACAAGAAATAGTGAGACATAAATTGAAGGGGCTTTCCTGATACATTCCATTCTAAATTACAACCTAGAACACGACTTCCATTGAGGTTCTGTTGCCCTAGTAACCGGGTTTGGTAAAGGAGAACTGCTGCCACCTTGTGGCCGTTTCACACAACAGCAGCTTTAATCCCAGCGCTAATGGTCAGTTGATATTCAAAATAATTGCAGGCCTGTAGATGACACCTCCCTGAAAAAAAATCCTGGGGTCGTATATCGATCAAAACATTCAAAAGACGTCCATATTTCAAAACGACAGTTTCAAGAGGCATAGTTTATGCACATTTGTCTTCTGTTTCTTTTACTTTCTTTCTTTTTTGTTAACAAAATGGGAATGGAAAAAGGCTGAACATCAGGAATCAATAAAGCCATGCAAATCCAGTGTACAAAAAAGTTCACCTCACAGCCGTCAGAATGGTCATCAGCCAAAAAGTCTACAAAGAATAAATGCTGAAGGGGTTTTAGAGAACCGCGTACCCTTTAGCTGCTGGTGGGATGAAACCTGGTCACAGCCAGTAGTGAGAACAGAATGGAGGTGCGTTTAAGGGTAAATATGGAGCTACCATGTGATCTGGTAGGCCCACTCATGGGCCTTTCACCTGATTAGACCAGAATCGAAAAGACACAGGCTGGCAATCCTGCACTGCAGCAACACGGACCATAGCCAAGACCTGGAAGAAACCGAAATGTCCATCAACAGAAAAATGCACCAAGAAGAAGTCGTCCATGTACACAATGGAATATTAGCCATGAAAAAGCATGGAACAGTGCCGTTGGCACCATCATAGAAGGATCTAGAGATAATCACCCAACTTGAAGTAAGAAAGAATCCGAAAGACAGACATCTTAGGACATCACTTATAGGTGTTACCTAAAAATTGATACCCATGAAATAATTTCCAAGAGACGGACACGCATAGATTCAGAAAACCAATTAATGTTTAACCAAATGGAAAGGAATAAGGAATGTATGAACTAGGACATGGGGGTTAACAGATATGCACTAATACTTATGAAATGTATAATCACAAAGTGCCTATGGAATTCGAAGAGAGGTCTACTCAACACCCTATAATAACATCCACGGGAAAGGATCGAAAGAGGAATAGACAGATACATTGATAGGATGAACCAGAAACTGTACACCTAGGAGAATCTACATTCGTATCAAATTTGCTCTGATAATTAATAAAAATTAAATTTAATAAACAAACAACAATTTAGGAGATATAAGCTCTTGGGGGTTTGCGCTGGCACATTCCACTCTAATTTGCAGCTTACTAACACGATTTCCAGGAAAGCTCTGTTGCCCAAAAACCCAGAGTTGGAAATGTAGAAATGCTGCCGCCTTGTGGCCGTTTCCCGCAAGAGCGGCATTAAACCCACAGCTAATGGTCACTGAACATTCACAAGGACTCAGGGCTGTAAAGGACACCTGCCCTACATAATTGTGCGGAGGTAGGGAATGGCCAAAAAAATTCCAAACTGGCACATTTTTCAAGGAGATAGTATGGAGGGGTAAGTTTTACTCACTCATTTTCAAAAAAGAGGAAAACGGATAAAAGCTCAACATCAGGAATTATTAGACTCATGCAAATCTAACCTCCAAAAAGGTTTCAACTCACACATGCCAACTACCATCAGCTAAAAGTCTGCAAACAACAAATGCTGAAGGGGTTTTAGAGAACTGTGTACCCTCTAGCTGCTGGTGAGATGTAAAGTGGTAACAGCCAATAATGAGAACAGAAAGGAGCTGTGTTTCAAAGTAAAAACTGAGCCACCATTCCATTCAGCAGGCCCCCCGCTGAGACTCTCACCTGAGAAGTCCAGAGTCGAGAAGGCACAGGCTTCAGCAGCTGCACTGCAGGAATTTTCACAATAGCCAAGACACGGAAGCAACCAAAAGGTCCATCACCAGATGAGTGGAAAAAGAAGAAGTGGTCCATGTACACAATGGACTGTTAGCCATGGAAAACAATGAAACACTGCTCTTGGAGGCACCATAGATGAGCCTAGAGATAATCACAGAACATGAGGTAAGTCGGAAAGCAAAAGACATATCCTATGATATCACTTATAGGCGTTATCTAACAACTGACACAAATGAACATATTTCCACAGAGAAAGACACTCACAGGCTTAGAAAACAAACTATGCTTATCTAAAAGGACAGGTGGGGGGAATGGAAAAATTAAGATTAGGGTTACCATACGTGTACAAATACCTATTAAATACATATAACAGAAAGACCGACCATATAGCAAGGGATGTCTATGGAAAACTCTGCAATAATTTACACGGGAAGTGGCTCTGTACATGAATATATATATATATATATGTTATGCACAAATGAACCAGATTGTGTACACTGAGGACAAACAGTATTCTAATCATTACCCCGATTAAAAAAACTAAAACAAGAAGTAATGTGACATAAACTTATTGGGGTTTCTCCTGGCACATTCCATTTTAATTTACAACCTAGGAACAGGACTTCCAGAAAGGCTCTGCTGCCCTAGGAACCAGATTTGGGAATGGAGAAATGCTGCCGCCTTGTGGCCGTTTCCCAAAACAGCAGCTTTAAACCCAGTGCTAATGCTCACTAGATATTCACACTCATTACAGGCCTATGAATGACACCTGACCTCAGAAACAATCCTGGGTTCGAAAATTGACCAAAACATTCAAAAGAGGGCAACCTTTCAGGAAGACAATTTCCAGAGGTTAACTGTACTCTCTGTTTCTTTCTGTTATTTTAACAGAACATTAAAAATGCGCGGAAAAATGCTGAACACTAGGAATAATTCAAGACATGCAAATCCAAATTACAAAAAACCTATCAGCTCACACCAGTCAGAATGGCCATCAGCAAAAATTCTGCAAACAGTAAATGCTGAAGGGTTTGAGGAGAAATGCCTACCCTTGGTTCAACGTGGGACATGGTAAGAGCCAGTAAGGAAAACACAAAGGAGGTGCCTTGGAAAGGTAAATACTGAGCTACCATTCAATCAAGCATACCCACTGCTGGGCCTATCACCTGACAGGATGAGAATCAAAACTAAACAGGCTGGGCTTCCCTGGTGGCACAGACGTTGAGAGTCCGCCTGCCGATGCAGGGGACACGGGTTTGTGCCCCGGTCCGGGAAGATCCCACATGCCGTGGAGAGGCTGGTCCCGTGAGCTATGGCTGCTGGGCCTGTGCATCCGGAGCCTCTGCTCTGCAACGGGAGGGGCCACCGCAGTGAGAGGCCCGCGTACCGCAAAAGAAATCAAAACCATAAAAAAAGATACAGGCTGAAAATCCTGCACTCCAGCAATATTTACCATAGACAACACTTGGAAGCTACAAAAATGTCCATCAACAGAGGAATGCACCAAGAACAAGTGGTCCATGTACGCAATGGAATATGACTCCAATAAAAAATATAAATTCAATTTAGAAAACAAACATAAGTAAGGAGACATCAGCATTTGGGGGTTTCTCCGGGCACATTCCACTCTAATATATAACCGAGGAACACCACTGCCAGGAAGGTCTGTTCGCCTAGTTACCAGATTGGGAAAAGCAGAAATGCTGCCTAGAGATAATCACAGAACATGAGGTAAGTCGGAAAGCAAAAGACATAATGAAAGAAATGCTGCCGCCCTCTGGCCGTTACCTGCAACAGCAGCTTTAAAACCTGTGCTAAGGGTCACTTCATATGCACCAGTACTGGAGGGCTGTAAATGAAACCTGCCCACAAAATGTCTTGAGGGAGGTAATGGCCAAAATATTTCTAAATGTCACACACACTTCACGAAGACAATTTGAAGAGGTAAGCTGTACTCACAGTTTGAAGAAAAAAAGGACATGCCAGAAAGCTCAATTTCAAGGGCTTATGAGACGCATGCAAATCCAACCCCAAAGAGGTATATCAGCTCACACTGGTCAGAATATAACATCAGCAAAAAAACACTACAAACAGTAAATGCTGAAGGTGTTGTGGAGAAGTGCATACCCTCAGCTTTAAGAGGGACGTAACCTGGAAAGAGCCACCAATGAGAACAGAATGGAGGTGCCTTTGTAAAGTAAACATTTTGCTACTGTGTGATCCAGCAGGCCCACTCCTGGGCCGATCACCTAAGAAGACAGAATTGGAAAGACACAGGCAGGCAAATGTGCATTGCCGCTCTATTCCAATAGCCAAGACATGGAAGCAACCAAAAAGTCCATCAACAGATGAGTGGACAAAGAAGAACTGGTACATGTACAGAGGGAATATTAGCCAAGGGAAAAAAGGACACAATGCCATGTGCAGCACCGTAGATGAGTCTAGAGGTAGTCACGCGACTCGTACTAAGTCAGAAAGAGAGAGAGACATATCGTATGATATCACTTATACGTGTTACCTAAAAATTGATAGCAGTGAAGATATTTCCACAGAGAAGGGCAATCACAGATTCATTAAACAAACTTATGGTTCACCAAAGGAAAGGTGTGAGGATTGGATACATTAGGATATTGGGGTTAACAGACATATACAAACACAGGTGAACTATATAATCACCAAAGACCTACGGAATACCAAGAGAAGACTACTCAACATTCTGTCATAACGTACATGGGACAAGGATCCCAGGAAGAATAGACATATGTATATGTGTAAAAGAACCACATCTTGCACACCTACAACATGCCAAACATTGTAATCAAACTTGCTGTGATGAAAAATAAAAATTAAATTAAAAAAAACAAACAAGAAATAGTGAGACATAAATTGAAGGGGCTTTCCTGATACATTCCATTCTAAATTACAACCTAGAACACGACTTCCATTGAGGTTCTGTTGCCCTAGTAACCGGGTTTGGTAAAGGAGAACTGCTGCCACCTTGTGGCCGTTTCACACAACAGCAGCTTTAATCCCAGCGCTAATGGTCAGTTGATATTCAAAATAATTGCAGGCCTGTAGATGACACCTCCCTGAAAAAAAATCCTGGGGTCGTATATCGATCAAAACATTCAAAAGACGTCCATATTTCAAAACGACAGTTTCAAGAGGCATAGTTTATGCACATTTGTCTTCTGTTTCTTTTACTTTCTTTCTTTTTTGTTAACAAAATGGGAATGGAAAAAGGCTGAACATCAGGAATCAATAAAGCCATGCAAATCCAGTGTACAAAAAAGTTCACCTCACAGCCGTCAGAATGGTCATCAGCCAAAAAGTCTACAAAGAATAAATGCTGAAGGGGTTTTAGAGAACCGCGTACCCTTTAGCTGCTGGTGGGATGAAACCTGGTCACAGCCAGTAGTGAGAACAGAATGGAGGTGCGTTTAAGGGTAAATATGGAGCTACCATGTGATCTGGTAGGCCCACTCATGGGCCTTTCACCTGATTAGACCAGAATCGAAAAGACACAGGCTGGCAATCCTGCACTGCAGCAACACGGACCATAGCCAAGACCTGGAAGAAACCGAAATGTCCATCAACAGAAAAATGCACCAAGAAGAAGTCGTCCATGTACACAATGGAATATTAGCCATGAAAAAGCATGGAACAGTGCCGTTGGCACCATCATAGAAGGATCTAGAGATAATCACCCAACTTGAAGTAAGAAAGAATCCGAAAGACAGACATCTTAGGACATCACTTATAGGTGTTACCTAAAAATTGATACCCATGAAATAATTTCCAAGAGACGGACACGCATAGATTCAGAAAACCAATTAATGTTTAACCAAATGGAAAGGAATAAGGAATGTATGAACTAGGACATGGGGGTTAACAGATATGCACTAATACTTATGAAATGTATAATCACAAAGTGCCTATGGAATTCGAAGAGAGGTCTACTCAACACCCTATAATAACATCCACGGGAAAGGATCGAAAGAGGAATAGACAGATACATTGATAGGATGAACCAGAAACTGTACACCTAGGAGAATCTACATTCGTATCAAATTTGCTCTGATAATTAATAAAAATTAAATTTAATAAACAAACAACAATTTAGGAGATATAAGCTCTTGGGGGTTTGCGCTGGCACATTCCACTCTAATTTGCAGCTTACTAACACGATTTCCAGGAAAGCTCTGTTGCCCAAAAACCCAGAGTTGGAAATGTAGAAATGCTGCCGCCTTGTGGCCGTTTCCCGCAAGAGCGGCATTAAACCCACAGCTAATGGTCACTGAACATTCACAAGGACTCAGGGCTGTAAAGGACACCTGCCCTACATAATTGTGCGGAGGTAGGGAATGGCCAAAAAAATTCCAAACTGGCACATTTTTCAAGGAGATAGTATGGAGGGGTAAGTTTTACTCACTCATTTTCAAAAAAGAGGAAAACGGATAAAAGCTCAACATCAGGAATTATTAGACTCATGCAAATCTAACCTCCAAAAAGGTTTCAACTCACACATGCCAACTACCATCAGCTAAAAGTCTGCAAACAACAAATGCTGAAGGGGTTTTAGAGAACTGTGTACCCTCTAGCTGCTGGTGAGATGTAAAGTGGTAACAGCCAATAATGAGAACAGAAAGGAGCTGTGTTTCAAAGTAAAAACTGAGCCACCATTCCATTCAGCAGGCCCCCCGCTGAGACTCTCACCTGAGAAGTCCAGAGTCGAGAAGGCACAGGCTTCAGCAGCTGCACTGCAGGAATTTTCACAATAGCCAAGACACGGAAGCAACCAAAAGGTCCATCACCAGATGAGTGGAAAAAGAAGAAGTGGTCCATGTACACAATGGACTGTTAGCCATGGAAAACAATGAAACACTGCTCTTGGAGGCACCATAGATGAGCCTAGAGATAATCACAGAACATGAGGTAAGTCGGAAAGCAAAAGACATATCCTATGATATCACTTATAGGCGTTATCTAACAACTGACACAAATGAACATATTTCCACAGAGAAAGACACTCACAGGCTTAGAAAACAAACTATGCTTATCTAAAAGGACAGGTGGGGGGAATGGAAAAATTAAGATTAGGGTTACCATACGTGTACAAATACCTATTAAATACATATAACAGAAAGACCGACCATATAGCAAGGGATGTCTATGGAAAACTCTGCAATAATTTACACGGGAAGTGGCTCTGTACATGAATATATATATATATATATGTTATGCACAAATGAACCAGATTGTGTACACTGAGGACAAACAGTATTCTAATCATTACCCCGATTAAAAAAACTAAAACAAGAAGTAATGTGACATAAACTTATTGGGGTTTCTCCTGGCACATTCCATTTTAATTTACAACCTAGGAACAGGACTTCCAGAAAGGCTCTGCTGCCCTAGGAACCAGATTTGGGAATGGAGAAATGCTGCCGCCTTGTGGCCGTTTCCCAAAACAGCAGCTTTAAACCCAGTGCTAATGCTCACTAGATATTCACACTCATTACAGGCCTATGAATGACACCTGACCTCAGAAACAATCCTGGGTTCGAAAATTGACCAAAACATTCAAAAGAGGGCAACCTTTCAGGAAGACAATTTCCAGAGGTTAACTGTACTCTCTGTTTCTTTCTGTTATTTTAACAGAACATTAAAAATGCGCGGAAAAATGCTGAACACTAGGAATAATTCAAGACATGCAAATCCAAATTACAAAAAACCTATCAGCTCACACCAGTCAGAATGGCCATCAGCAAAAATTCTGCAAACAGTAAATGCTGAAGGGTTTGAGGAGAAATGCCTACCCTTGGTTCAACGTGGGACATGGTAAGAGCCAGTAAGGAAAACACAAAGGAGGTGCCTTGGAAAGGTAAATACTGAGCTACCATTCAATCAAGCATACCCACTGCTGGGCCTATCACCTGACAGGATGAGAATCAAAACTAAACAGGCTGGGCTTCCCTGGTGGCACAGACGTTGAGAGTCCGCCTGCCGATGCAGGGGACACGGGTTTGTGCCCCGGTCCGGGAAGATCCCACATGCCGTGGAGAGGCTGGTCCCGTGAGCTATGGCTGCTGGGCCTGTGCATCCGGAGCCTCTGCTCTGCAACGGGAGGGGCCACCGCAGTGAGAGGCCCGCGTACCGCAAAAGAAATCAAAACCATAAAAAAAGATACAGGCTGAAAATCCTGCACTCCAGCAATATTTACCATAGACAACACTTGGAAGCTACAAAAATGTCCATCAACAGAGGAATGCACCAAGAACAAGTGGTCCATGTACGCAATGGAATATGACTCCAATAAAAAATATAAATTCAATTTAGAAAACAAACATAAGTAAGGAGACATCAGCATTTGGGGGTTTCTCCGGGCACATTCCACTCTAATATATAACCGAGGAACACCACTGCCAGGAAGGTCTGTTCGCCTAGTTACCAGATTGGGAAAAGCAGAAATGCTGCCTAGAGATAATCACAGAACATGAGGTAAGTCGGAAAGCAAAAGACATAATGAAAGAAATGCTGCCGCCCTCTGGCCGTTACCTGCAACAGCAGCTTTAAAACCTGTGCTAAGGGTCACTTCATATGCACCAGTACTGGAGGGCTGTAAATGAAACCTGCCCACAAAATGTCTTGAGGGAGGTAATGGCCAAAATATTTCTAAATGTCACACACACTTCACGAAGACAATTTGAAGAGGTAAGCTGTACTCACAGTTTGAAGAAAAAAAGGACATGCCAGAAAGCTCAATTTCAAGGGCTTATGAGACGCATGCAAATCCAACCCCAAAGAGGTATATCAGCTCACACTGGTCAGAATATAACATCAGCAAAAAAACACTACAAACAGTAAATGCTGAAGGTGTTGTGGAGAAGTGCATACCCTCAGCTTTAAGAGGGACGTAACCTGGAAAGAGCCACCAATGAGAACAGAATGGAGGTGCCTTTGTAAAGTAAACATTTTGCTACTGTGTGATCCAGCAGGCCCACTCCTGGGCCGATCACCTAAGAAGACAGAATTGGAAAGACACAGGCAGGCAAATGTGCATTGCCGCTCTATTCCAATAGCCAAGACATGGAAGCAACCAAAAAGTCCATCAACAGATGAGTGGACAAAGAAGAACTGGTACATGTACAGAGGGAATATTAGCCAAGGGAAAAAAGGACACAATGCCATGTGCAGCACCGTAGATGAGTCTAGAGGTAGTCACGCGACTCGTACTAAGTCAGAAAGAGAGAGAGACATATCGTATGATATCACTTATACGTGTTACCTAAAAATTGATAGCAGTGAAGATATTTCCACAGAGAAGGGCAATCACAGATTCATTAAACAAACTTATGGTTCACCAAAGGAAAGGTGTGAGGATTGGATACATTAGGATATTGGGGTTAACAGACATATACAAACACAGGTGAACTATATAATCACCAAAGACCTACGGAATACCAAGAGAAGACTACTCAACATTCTGTCATAACGTACATGGGACAAGGATCCCAGGAAGAATAGACATATGTATATGTGTAAAAGAACCACATCTTGCACACCTACAACATGCCAAACATTGTAATCAAACTTGCTGTGATGAAAAATAAAAATTAAATTAAAAAAAACAAACAAGAAATAGTGAGACATAAATTGAAGGGGCTTTCCTGATACATTCCATTCTAAATTACAACCTAGAACACGACTTCCATTGAGGTTCTGTTGCCCTAGTAACCGGGTTTGGTAAAGGAGAACTGCTGCCACCTTGTGGCCGTTTCACACAACAGCAGCTTTAATCCCAGCGCTAATGGTCAGTTGATATTCAAAATAATTGCAGGCCTGTAGATGACACCTCCCTGAAAAAAAATCCTGGGGTCGTATATCGATCAAAACATTCAAAAGACGTCCATATTTCAAAACGACAGTTTCAAGAGGCATAGTTTATGCACATTTGTCTTCTGTTTCTTTTACTTTCTTTCTTTTTTGTTAACAAAATGGGAATGGAAAAAGGCTGAACATCAGGAATCAATAAAGCCATGCAAATCCAGTGTACAAAAAAGTTCACCTCACAGCCGTCAGAATGGTCATCAGCCAAAAAGTCTACAAAGAATAAATGCTGAAGGGGTTTTAGAGAACCGCGTACCCTTTAGCTGCTGGTGGGATGAAACCTGGTCACAGCCAGTAGTGAGAACAGAATGGAGGTGCGTTTAAGGGTAAATATGGAGCTACCATGTGATCTGGTAGGCCCACTCATGGGCCTTTCACCTGATTAGACCAGAATCGAAAAGACACAGGCTGGCAATCCTGCACTGCAGCAACACGGACCATAGCCAAGACCTGGAAGAAACCGAAATGTCCATCAACAGAAAAATGCACCAAGAAGAAGTCGTCCATGTACACAATGGAATATTAGCCATGAAAAAGCATGGAACAGTGCCGTTGGCACCATCATAGAAGGATCTAGAGATAATCACCCAACTTGAAGTAAGAAAGAAACCGAAAGACAGACATCTTAGGACATCACTTATAGGTGTTACCTAAAAATTGATACCCATGAAATAATTTCCAAGAGACGGACACGCATAGATTCAGAAAACCAATTAATGTTTAACCAAATGGAAAGGAATAAGGAATGTATGAACTAGGACATGGGGGTTAACAGATATGCACTAATACTTATGAAATGTATAATCACAAAGTGCCTATGGAATTCGAAGAGAGGTCTACTCAACACCCTATAATAACATCCACGGGAAAGGATCGAAAGAGGAATAGACAGATACATTGATAGGATGAACCAGAAACTGTACACCTAGGAGAATCTACATTCTTATCAAATTTGCTCTGATAATTAATAAAAATTAAATTTAATAAACAAACAACAATTTAGGAGATATAAGCTCTTGGGGGTTTGCGCTGGCACATTCCACTCTAATTTGCAGCTTACTAACACGATTTCCAGGAAAGCTCTGTTGCCCAAAAACCCAGAGTTGGAAATGTAGAAATGCTGCCGCCTTGTGGCCGTTTCCCGCAAGAGCGGCATTAAACCCACAGCTAATGGTCACTGAACATTCACAAGGACTCAGGGCTGTAAAGGACACCTGCCCTACATAATTGTGCGGAGGTAGGGAATGGCCAAAAAAATTCCAAACTGGCACATTTTTCAAGGAGATAGTATGGAGGGGTAAGTTTTACTCACTCATTTTCAAAAAAGAGGAAAACGGATAAAAGCTCAACATCAGGAATTATTAGACTCATGCAAATCTAACCTCCAAAAAGGTTTCAACTCACACATGCCAACTACCATCAGCTAAAAGTCTGCAAACAACAAATGCTGAAGGGGTTTTAGAGAACTGTGTACCCTCTAGCTGCTGGTGAGATGTAAAGTGGTAACAGCCAATAATGAGAACAGAAAGGAGCTGTGTTTCAAAGTAAAAACTGAGCCACCATTCCATTCAGCAGGCCCCCCGCTGAGACTCTCACCTGAGAAGTCCAGAGTCGAGAAGGCACAGGCTTCAGCAGCTGCACTGCAGGAATTTTCACAATAGCCAAGACACGGAAGCAACCAAAAGGTCCATCACCAGATGAGTGGAAAAAGAAGAAGTGGTCCATGTACACAATGGACTGTTAGCCATGGAAAACAATGAAACACTGCTCTTGGAGGCACCATAGATGAGCCTAGAGATAATCACAGAACATGAGGTAAGTCGGAAAGCAAAAGACATATCCTATGATATCACTTATAGGCGTTATCTAACAACTGACACAAATGAACATATTTCCACAGAGAAAGACACTCACAGGCTTAGAAAACAAACTATGCTTATCTAAAAGGACAGGTGGGGGGAATGGAAAAATTAAGATTAGGGTTACCATACGTGTACAAATACCTATTAAATACATATAACAGAAAGACCGACCATATAGCAAGGGATGTCTATGGAAAACTCTGCAATAATTTACACGGGAAGTGGCTCTGTACATGAATATATATATATATATATGTTATGCACAAATGAACCAGATTGTGTACACTGAGGACAAACAGTATTCTAATCATTACCCCGATTAAAAAAACTAAAACAAGAAGTAATGTGACATAAACTTATTGGGGTTTCTCCTGGCACATTCCATTTTAATTTACAACCTAGGAACAGGACTTCCAGAAAGGCTCTGCTGCCCTAGGAACCAGATTTGGGAATGGAGAAATGCTGCCGCCTTGTGGCCGTTTCCCAAAACAGCAGCTTTAAACCCAGTGCTAATGCTCACTAGATATTCACACTCATTACAGGCCTATGAATGACACCTGACCTCAGAAACAATCCTGGGTTCGAAAATTGACCAAAACATTCAAAAGAGGGCAACCTTTCAGGAAGACAATTTCCAGAGGTTAACTGTACTCTCTGTTTCTTTCTGTTATTTTAACAGAACATTAAAAATGCGCGGAAAAATGCTGAACACTAGGAATAATTCAAGACATGCAAATCCAAATTACAAAAAACCTATCAGCTCACACCAGTCAGAATGGCCATCAGCAAAAATTCTGCAAACAGTAAATGCTGAAGGGTTTGAGGAGAAATGCCTACCCTTGGTTCAACGTGGGACATGGTAAGAGCCAGTAAGGAAAACACAAAGGAGGTGCCTTGGAAAGGTAAATACTGAGCTACCATTCAATCAAGCATACCCACTGCTGGGCCTATCACCTGACAGGATGAGAATCAAAACTAAACAGGCTGGGCTTCCCTGGTGGCACAGACGTTGAGAGTCCGCCTGCCGATGCAGGGGACACGGGTTTGTGCCCCGGTCCGGGAAGATCCCACATGCCGTGGAGAGGCTGGTCCCGTGAGCTATGGCTGCTGGGCCTGTGCATCCGGAGCCTCTGCTCTGCAACGGGAGGGGCCACCGCAGTGAGAGGCCCGCGTACCGCAAAAGAAATCAAAACCATAAAAAAAGATACAGGCTGAAAATCCTGCACTCCAGCAATATTTACCATAGACAACACTTGGAAGCTACAAAAATGTCCATCAACAGAGGAATGCACCAAGAACAAGTGGTCCATGTACGCAATGGAATATGACTCCAATAAAAAATATAAATTCAATTTAGAAAACAAACATAAGTAAGGAGACATCAGCATTTGGGGGTTTCTCCGGGCACATTCCACTCTAATATATAACCGAGGAACACCACTGCCAGGAAGGTCTGTTCGCCTAGTTACCAGATTGGGAAAAGCAGAAATGCTGCCTAGAGATAATCACAGAACATGAGGTAAGTCGGAAAGCAAAAGACATAATGAAAGAAATGCTGCCGCCCTCTGGCCGTTACCTGCAACAGCAGCTTTAAAACCTGTGCTAAGGGTCACTTCATATGCACCAGTACTGGAGGGCTGTAAATGAAACCTGCCCACAAAATGTCTTGAGGGAGGTAATGGCCAAAATATTTCTAAATGTCACACACACTTCACGAAGACAATTTGAAGAGGTAAGCTGTACTCACAGTTTGAAGAAAAAAAGGACATGCCAGAAAGCTCAATTTCAAGGGCTTATGAGACGCATGCAAATCCAACCCCAAAGAGGTATATCAGCTCACACTGGTCAGAATATACATCAGCAAAAAAACACTACAAACAGTAAATGCTGAAGGTGTTGTGGAGAAGTGCATACCCTCAGCTTTAAGAGGGACGTAACCTGGAAAGAGCCACCAATGAGAACAGAATGGAGGTGCCTTTGTAAAGTAAACATTTTGCTACTGTGTGATCCAGCAGGCCCACTCCTGGGCCGATCACCTAAGAAGACAGAATTGGAAAGACACAGGCAGGCAAATGTGCATTGCCGCTCTATTCCAATAGCCAAGACATGGAAGCAACCAAAAAGTCCATCAACAGATGAGTGGACAAAGAAGAACTGGTACATGTACAGAGGGAATATTAGCCAAGGGAAAAAAGGACACAATGCCATGTGCAGCACCGTAGATGAGTGTAGAGGTAGTCACGCGACTCGTACTAAGTCAGAAAGAGAGAGACACATATCGTATGATATCACTTATAGGTGTTACCTAAAAATTGATAGCAGTGAAGATATTTCCACAGAGAAGGGCAATCACAGATTCATTAAACAAACTTATGGTTCACCAAAGGAAAGGTGTGAGGATTGGATACATTAGGATATTGGGGTTAACAGACATATACAAACACAGGTGAACTATATAATCACCAAAGACCTACGGAATACCAAGAGAAGACTACTCAACATTCTGTCATAACGTACATGGGACAAGGATCCCAGGAAGAATAGACATATGTATATGTGTAAAAGAACCACATCTTGCACACCTACAACATGCCAAACATTGTAATCAAACTTGCTGTGATGAAAAATAAAAATTAAATTAAAAAAAACAAACAAGAAATAGTGAGACATAAATTGAAGGGGCTTTCCTGATACATTCCATTCTAAATTACAACCTAGAACACGACTTCCATTGAGGTTCTGTTGCCCTAGTAACCGGGTTTGGTAAAGGAGAACTGCTGCCACCTTGTGGCCGTTTCACACAACAGCAGCTTTAATCCCAGCGCTAATGGTCAGTTGATATTCAAAATAATTGCAGGCCTGTAGATGACACCTCCCTGAAAAAAAATCCTGGGGTCGTATATCGATCAAAACATTCAAAAGACGTCCATATTTCAAAACGACAGTTTCAAGAGGCATAGTTTATGCACATTTGTCTTCTGTTTCTTTTACTTTCTTTCTTTTTTGTTAACAAAATGGGAATGGAAAAAGGCTGAACATCAGGAATCAATAAAGCCATGCAAATCCAGTGTACAAAAAAGTTCACCTCACAGCCGTCAGAATGGTCATCAGCCAAAAAGTCTACAAAGAATAAATGCTGAAGGGGTTTTAGAGAACCGCGTACCCTTTAGCTGCTGGTGGGATGAAACCTGGTCACAGCCAGTAGTGAGAACAGAATGGAGGTGCGTTTAAGGGTAAATATGGAGCTACCATGTGATCTGGTAGGCCCACTCATGGGCCTTTCACCTGATTAGACCAGAATCGAAAAGACACAGGCTGGCAATCCTGCACTGCAGCAACACGGACCATAGCCAAGACCTGGAAGAAACCGAAATGTCCATCAACAGAAAAATGCACCAAGAAGAAGTCGTCCATGTACACAATGGAATATTAGCCATGAAAAAGCATGGAACAGTGCCGTTGGCACCATCATAGAAGGATCTAGAGATAATCACCCAACTTGAAGTAAGAAAGAAACCGAAAGACAGACATCTTAGGACATCACTTATAGGTGTTACCTAAAAATTGATACCCATGAAATAATTTCCAAGAGACGGACACGCATAGATTCAGAAAACCAATTAATGTTTAACCAAATGGAAAGGAATAAGGAATGTATGAACTAGGACATGGGGGTTAACAGATATGCACTAATACTTATGAAATGTATAATCACAAAGTGCCTATGGAATACGAAGAGAGGTCTACTCAACACCCTATAATAACATCCACGGGAAAGGATCGAAAGAGGAATAGACAGATACATTGATAGGATGAACCAGAAACTGTACACCTAGGAGAATCTACATTCGTATCAAATTTGCTCTGATAATTAATAAAAATTAAATTTAATAAACAAACAACAATTTAGGAGATATAAGCTCTTGGGGGTTTGCGCTGGCACATTCCACTCTAATTTGCAGCTTACTAACACGATTTCCAGGAAAGCTCTGTTGCCCAAAAACCCAGAGTTGGAAATGTAGAAATGCTGCCGCCTTGTGGCCGTTTCCCGCAAGAGCGGCATTAAACCCACAGCTAATGGTCACTGAACATTCACAAGGACTCAGGGCTGTAAAGGACACCTGCCCTACATAATTGTGCGGAGGTAGGGAATGGCCAAAAAAATTCCAAACTGGCACATTTTTCAAGGAGATAGTATGGAGGGGTAAGTTTTACTCACTCATTTTCAAAAAAGAGGAAAACGGATAAAAGCTCAACATCAGGAATTATTAGACTCATGCAAATCTAACCTCCAAAAAGGTTTCAACTCACACATGCCAACTACCATCAGCTAAAAGTCTGCAAACAACAAATGCTGAAGGGGTTTTAGAGAACTGTGTACCCTCTAGCTGCTGGTGAGATGTAAAGTGGTAACAGCCAATAATGAGAACAGAAAGGAGCTGTGTTTCAAAGTAAAAACTGAGCCACCATTCCATTCAGCAGGCCCCCCGCTGAGACTCTCACCTGAGAAGTCCAGAGTCGAGAAGGCACAGGCTTCAGCAGCTGCACTGCAGGAATTTTCACAATAGCCAAGACACGGAAGCAACCAAAAGGTCCATCACCAGATGAGTGGAAAAAGAAGAAGTGGTCCATGTACACAATGGACTGTTAGCCATGGAAAACAATGAAACACTGCTCTTGGAGGCACCATAGATGAGCCTAGAGATAATCACAGAACATGAGGTAAGTCGGAAAGCAAAAGACATATCCTATGATATCACTTATAGGCGTTATCTAACAACTGACACAAATGAACATATTTCCACAGAGAAAGACACTCACAGGCTTAGAAAACAAACTATGCTTATCTAAAAGGACAGGTGGGGGGAATGGAAAAATTAAGATTAGGGTTACCATACGTGTACAAATACCTATTAAATACATATAACAGAAAGACCGACCATATAGCAAGGGATGTCTATGGAAAACTCTGCAATAATTTACACGGGAAGTGGCTCTGTACATGAATATATATATATATATATGTTATGCACAAATGAACCAGATTGTGTACACTGAGGACAAACAGTATTCTAATCATTACCCCGATTAAAAAAACTAAAACAAGAAGTAATGTGACATAAACTTATTGGGGTTTCTCCTGGCACATTCCATTTTAATTTACAACCTAGGAACAGGACTTCCAGAAAGGCTCTGCTGCCCTAGGAACCAGATTTGGGAATGGAGAAATGCTGCCGCCTTGTGGCCGTTTCCCAAAACAGCAGCTTTAAACCCAGTGCTAATGCTCACTAGATATTCACACTCATTACAGGCCTATGAATGACACCTGACCTCAGAAACAATCCTGGGTTCGAAAATTGACCAAAACATTCAAAAGAGGGCAACCTTTCAGGAAGACAATTTCCAGAGGTTAACTGTACTCTCTGTTTCTTTCTGTTATTTTAACAGAACATTAAAAATGCGCGGAAAAATGCTGAACACTAGGAATAATTCAAGACATGCAAATCCAAATTACAAAAAACCTATCAGCTCACACCAGTCAGAATGGCCATCAGCAAAAATTCTGCAAACAGTAAATGCTGAAGGGTTTGAGGAGAAATGCCTACCCTTGGTTCAACGTGGGACATGGTAAGAGCCAGTAAGGAAAACACAAAGGAGGTGCCTTGGAAAGGTAAATACTGAGCTACCATTCAATCAAGCATACCCACTGCTGGGCCTATCACCTGACAGGATGAGAATCAAAACTAAACAGGCTGGGCTTCCCTGGTGGCACAGACGTTGAGAGTCCGCCTGCCGATGCAGGGGACACGGGTTTGTGCCCCGGTCCGGGAAGATCCCACATGCCGTGGAGAGGCTGGTCCCGTGAGCTATGGCTGCTGGGCCTGTGCATCCGGAGCCTCTGCTCTGCAACGGGAGGGGCCACCGCAGTGAGAGGCCCGCGTACCGCAAAAGAAATCAAAACCATAAAAAAAGATACAGGCTGAAAATCCTGCACTCCAGCAATATTTACCATAGACAACACTTGGAAGCTACAAAAATGTCCATCAACAGAGGAATGCACCAAGAACAAGTGGTCCATGTACGCAATGGAATATGACTCCAATAAAAAATATAAATTCAATTTAGAAAACAAACATAAGTAAGGAGACATCAGCATTTGGGGGTTTCTCCGGGCACATTCCACTCTAATATATAACCGAGGAACACCACTGCCAGGAAGGTCTGTTCGCCTAGTTACCAGATTGGGAAAAGCAGAAATGCTGCCTAGAGATAATCACAGAACATGAGGTAAGTCGGAAAGCAAAAGACATAATGAAAGAAATGCTGCCGCCCTCTGGCCGTTACCTGCAACAGCAGCTTTAAAACCTGTGCTAAGGGTCACTTCATATGCACCAGTACTGGAGGGCTGTAAATGAAACCTGCCCACAAAATGTCTTGAGGGAGGTAATGGCCAAAATATTTCTAAATGTCACACACACTTCACGAAGACAATTTGAAGAGGTAAGCTGTACTCACAGTTTGAAGAAAAAAAGGACATGCCAGAAAGCTCAATTTCAAGGGCTTATGAGACGCATGCAAATCCAACCCCAAAGAGGTATATCAGCTCACACTGGTCAGAATATAACATCAGCAAAAAAACACTACAAACAGTAAATGCTGAAGGTGTTGTGGAGAAGTGCATACCCTCAGCTTTAAGAGGGACGTAACCTGGAAAGAGCCACCAATGAGAACAGAATGGAGGTGCCTTTGTAAAGTAAACATTTTGCTACTGTGTGATCCAGCAGGCCCACTCCTGGGCCGATCACCTAAGAAGACAGAATTGGAAAGACACAGGCAGGCAAATGTGCATTGCCGCTCTATTCCAATAGCCAAGACATGGAAGCAACCAAAAAGTCCATCAACAGATGAGTGGACAAAGAAGAACTGGTACATGTACAGAGGGAATATTAGCCAAGGGAAAAAAGGACACAATGCCATGTGCAGCACCGTAGATGAGTGTAGAGGTAGTCACGCGACTCGTACTAAGTCAGAAAGAGAGAGAGACATATCGTATGATATCACTTATACGTGTTACCTAAAAATTGATAGCAGTGAAGATATTTCCACAGAGAAGGGCAATCACAGATTCATTAAACAAACTTATGGTTCACCAAAGGAAAGGTGTGAGGATTGGATACATTAGGATATTGGGGTTAACAGACATATACAAACACAGGTGAACTATATAATCACCAAAGACCTACGGAATACCAAGAGAAGACTACTCAACATTCTGTCATAACGTACATGGGACAAGGATCCCAGGAAGAATAGACATATGTATATGTGTAAAAGAACCACATCTTGCACACCTACAACATGCCAAACATTGTAATCAAACTTGCTGTGATGAAAAATAAAAATTAAATTAAAAAAAACAAACAAGAAATAGTGAGACATAAATTGAAGGGGCTTTCCTGATACATTCCATTCTAAATTACAACCTAGAACACGACTTCCATTGAGGTTCTGTTGCCCTAGTAACCGGGTTTGGTAAAGGAGAACTGCTGCCACCTTGTGGCCGTTTCACACAACAGCAGCTTTAATCCCAGCGCTAATGGTCAGTTGATATTCAAAATAATTGCAGGCCTGTAGATGACACCTCCCTGAAAAAAAATCCTGGGGTCGTATATCGATCAAAACATTCAAAAGACGTCCATATTTCAAAACGACAGTTTCAAGAGGCATAGTTTATGCACATTTGTCTTCTGTTTCTTTTACTTTCTTTCTTTTTTGTTAACAAAATGGGAATGGAAAAAGGCTGAACATCAGGAATCAATAAAGCCATGCAAATCCAGTGTACAAAAAAGTTCACCTCACAGCCGTCAGAATGGTCATCAGCCAAAAAGTCTACAAAGAATAAATGCTGAAGGGGTTTTAGAGAACCGCGTACCCTTTAGCTGCTGGTGGGATGAAACCTGGTCACAGCCAGTAGTGAGAACAGAATGGAGGTGCGTTTAAGGGTAAATATGGAGCTACCATGTGATCTGGTAGGCCCACTCATGGGCCTTTCACCTGATTAGACCAGAATCGAAAAGACACAGGCTGGCAATCCTGCACTGCAGCAACACGGACCATAGCCAAGACCTGGAAGAAACCGAAATGTCCATCAACAGAAAAATGCACCAAGAAGAAGTCGTCCATGTACACAATGGAATATTAGCCATGAAAAAGCATGGAACAGTGCCGTTGGCACCATCATAGAAGGATCTAGAGATAATCACCCAACTTGAAGTAAGAAAGAAACCGAAAGACAGACATCTTAGGACATCACTTATAGGTGTTACCTAAAAATTGATACCCATGAAATAATTTCCAAGAGACGGACACGCATAGATTCAGAAAACCAATTAATGTTTAACCAAATGGAAAGGAATAAGGAATGTATGAACTAGGACATGGGGGTTAACAGATATGCACTAATACTTATGAAATGTATAATCACAAAGTGCCTATGGAATACGAAGAGAGGTCTACTCAACACCCTATAATAACATCCACGGGAAAGGATCGAAAGAGGAATAGACAGATACATTGATAGGATGAACCAGAAACTGTACACCTAGGAGAATCTACATTCTTATCAAATTTGCTCTGATAATTAATAAAAATTAAATTTAATAAACAAACAACAATTTAGGAGATATAAGCTCTTGGGGGTTTGCGCTGGCACATTCCACTCTAATTTGCAGCTTACTAACACGATTTCCAGGAAAGCTCTGTTGCCCAAAAACCCAGAGTTGGAAATGTAGAAATGCTGCCGCCTTGTGGCCGTTTCCCGCAAGAGCGGCATTAAACCCACAGCTAATGGTCACTGAACATTCACAAGGACTCAGGGCTGTAAAGGACACCTGCCCTACATAATTGTGCGGAGGTAGGGAATGGCCAAAAAAATTCCAAACTGGCACATTTTTCAAGGAGATAGTATGGAGGGGTAAGTTTTACTCACTCATTTTCAAAAAAGAGGAAAACGGATAAAAGCTCAACATCAGGAATTATTAGACTCATGCAAATCTAACCTCCAAAAAGGTTTCAACTCACACATGCCAACTACCATCAGCTAAAAGTCTGCAAACAACAAATGCTGAAGGGGTTTTAGAGAACTGTGTACCCTCTAGCTGCTGGTGAGATGTAAAGTGGTAACAGCCAATAATGAGAACAGAAAGGAGCTGTGTTTCAAAGTAAAAACTGAGCCACCATTCCATTCAGCAGGCCCCCCGCTGAGACTCTCACCTGAGAAGTCCAGAGTCGAGAAGGCACAGGCTTCAGCAGCTGCACTGCAGGAATTTTCACAATAGCCAAGACACGGAAGCAACCAAAAGGTCCATCACCAGATGAGTGGAAAAAGAAGAAGTGGTCCATGTACACAATGGACTGTTAGCCATGGAAAACAATGAAACACTGCTCTTGGAGGCACCATAGATGAGCCTAGAGATAATCACAGAACATGAGGTAAGTCGGAAAGCAAAAGACATATCCTATGATATCACTTATAGGCGTTATCTAACAACTGACACAAATGAACATATTTCCACAGAGAAAGACACTCACAGGCTTAGAAAACAAACTATGCTTATCTAAAAGGACAGGTGGGGGGAATGGAAAAATTAAGATTAGGGTTACCATACGTGTACAAATACCTATTAAATACATATAACAGAAAGACCGACCATATAGCAAGGGATGTCTATGGAAAACTCTGCAATAATTTACACGGGAAGTGGCTCTGTACATGAATATATATATATATATATGTTATGCACAAATGAACCAGATTGTGTACACTGAGGACAAACAGTATTCTAATCATTACCCCGATTAAAAAAACTAAAACAAGAAGTAATGTGACATAAACTTATTGGGGTTTCTCCTGGCACATTCCATTTTAATTTACAACCTAGGAACAGGACTTCCAGAAAGGCTCTGCTGCCCTAGGAACCAGATTTGGGAATGGAGAAATGCTGCCGCCTTGTGGCCGTTTCCCAAAACAGCAGCTTTAAACCCAGTGCTAATGCTCACTAGATATTCACACTCATTACAGGCCTATGAATGACACCTGACCTCAGAAACAATCCTGGGTTCGAAAATTGACCAAAACATTCAAAAGAGGGCAACCTTTCAGGAAGACAATTTCCAGAGGTTAACTGTACTCTCTGTTTCTTTCTGTTATTTTAACAGAACATTAAAAATGCGCGGAAAAATGCTGAACACTAGGAATAATTCAAGACATGCAAATCCAAATTACAAAAAACCTATCAGCTCACACCAGTCAGAATGGCCATCAGCAAAAATTCTGCAAACAGTAAATGCTGAAGGGTTTGAGGAGAAATGCCTACCCTTGGTTCAACGTGGGACATGGTAAGAGCCAGTAAGGAAAACACAAAGGAGGTGCCTTGGAAAGGTAAATACTGAGCTACCATTCAATCAAGCATACCCACTGCTGGGCCTATCACCTGACAGGATGAGAATCAAAACTAAACAGGCTGGGCTTCCCTGGTGGCACAGACGTTGAGAGTCCGCCTGCCGATGCAGGGGACACGGGTTTGTGCCCCGGTCCGGGAAGATCCCACATGCCGTGGAGAGGCTGGTCCCGTGAGCTATGGCTGCTGGGCCTGTGCATCCGGAGCCTCTGCTCTGCAACGGGAGGGGCCACCGCAGTGAGAGGCCCGCGTACCGCAAAAGAAATCAAAACCATAAAAAAAGATACAGGCTGAAAATCCTGCACTCCAGCAATATTTACCATAGACAACACTTGGAAGCTACAAAAATGTCCATCAACAGAGGAATGCACCAAGAACAAGTGGTCCATGTACGCAATGGAATATGACTCCAATAAAAAATATAAATTCAATTTAGAAAACAAACATAAGTAAGGAGACATCAGCATTTGGGGGTTTCTCCGGGCACATTCCACTCTAATATATAACCGAGGAACACCACTGCCAGGAAGGTCTGTTCGCCTAGTTACCAGATTGGGAAAAGCAGAAATGCTGCCTAGAGATAATCACAGAACATGAGGTAAGTCGGAAAGCAAAAGACATAATGAAAGAAATGCTGCCGCCCTCTGGCCGTTACCTGCAACAGCAGCTTTAAAACCTGTGCTAAGGGTCACTTCATATGCACCAGTACTGGAGGGCTGTAAATGAAACCTGCCCACAAAATGTCTTGAGGGAGGTAATGGCCAAAATATTTCTAAATGTCACACACACTTCACGAAGACAATTTGAAGAGGTAAGCTGTACTCACAGTTTGAAGAAAAAAAGGACATGCCAGAAAGCTCAATTTCAAGGGCTTATGAGACGCATGCAAATCCAACCCCAAAGAGGTATATCAGCTCACACTGGTCAGAATATAACATCAGCAAAAAAACACTACAAACAGTAAATGCTGAAGGTGTTGTGGAGAAGTGCATACCCTCAGCTTTAAGAGGGACGTAACCTGGAAAGAGCCACCAATGAGAACAGAATGGAGGTGCCTTTGTAAAGTAAACATTTTGCTACTGTGTGATCCAGCAGGCCCACTCCTGGGCCGATCACCTAAGAAGACAGAATTGGAAAGACACAGGCAGGCAAATGTGCATTGCCGCTCTATTCCAATAGCCAAGACATGGAAGCAACCAAAAAGTCCATCAACAGATGAGTGGACAAAGAAGAACTGGTACATGTACAGAGGGAATATTAGCCAAGGGAAAAAAGGACACAATGCCATGTGCAGCACCGTAGATGAGTCTAGAGGTAGTCACGCGACTCGTACTAAGTCAGAAAGAGAGAGAGACATATCGTATGATATCACTTATACGTGTTACCTAAAAATTGATAGCAGTGAAGATATTTCCACAGAGAAGGGCAATCACAGATTCATTAAACAAACTTATGGTTCACCAAAGGAAAGGTGTGAGGATTGGATACATTAGGATATTGGGGTTAACAGACATATACAAACACAGGTGAACTATATAATCACCAAAGACCTACGGAATACCAAGAGAAGACTACTCAACATTCTGTCATAACGTACATGGGACAAGGATCCCAGGAAGAATAGACATATGTATATGTGTAAAAGAACCACATCTTGCACACCTACAACATGCCAAACATTGTAATCAAACTTGCTGTGATGAAAAATAAAAATTAAATTAAAAAAAACAAACAAGAAATAGTGAGACATAAATTGAAGGGGCTTTCCTGATACATTCCATTCTAAATTACAACCTAGAACACGACTTCCATTGAGGTTCTGTTGCCCTAGTAACCGGGTTTGGTAAAGGAGAACTGCTGCCACCTTGTGGCCGTTTCACACAACAGCAGCTTTAATCCCAGCGCTAATGGTCAGTTGATATTCAAAATAATTGCAGGCCTGTAGATGACACCTCCCTGAAAAAAAATCCTGGGGTCGTATATCGATCAAAACATTCAAAAGACGTCCATATTTCAAAACGACAGTTTCAAGAGGCATAGTTTATGCACATTTGTCTTCTGTTTCTTTTACTTTCTTTCTTTTTTGTTAACAAAATGGGAATGGAAAAAGGCTGAACATCAGGAATCAATAAAGCCATGCAAATCCAGTGTACAAAAAAGTTCACCTCACAGCCGTCAGAATGGTCATCAGCCAAAAAGTCTACAAAGAATAAATGCTGAAGGGGTTTTAGAGAACCGCGTACCCTTTAGCTGCTGGTGGGATGAAACCTGGTCACAGCCAGTAGTGAGAACAGAATGGAGGTGCGTTTAAGGGTAAATATGGAGCTACCATGTGATCTGGTAGGCCCACTCATGGGCCTTTCACCTGATTAGACCAGAATCGAAAAGACACAGGCTGGCAATCCTGCACTGCAGCAACACGGACCATAGCCAAGACCTGGAAGAAACCGAAATGTCCATCAACAGAAAAATGCACCAAGAAGAAGTCGTCCATGTACACAATGGAATATTAGCCATGAAAAAGCATGGAACAGTGCCGTTGGCACCATCATAGAAGGATCTAGAGATAATCACCCAACTTGAAGTAAGAAAGAAACCGAAAGACAGACATCTTAGGACATCACTTATAGGTGTTACCTAAAAATTGATACCCATGAAATAATTTCCAAGAGACGGACACGCATAGATTCAGAAAACCAATTAATGTTTAACCAAATGGAAAGGAATAAGGAATGTATGAACTAGGACATGGGGGTTAACAGATATGCACTAATACTTATGAAATGTATAATCACAAAGTGCCTATGGAATACGAAGAGAGGTCTACTCAACACCCTATAATAACATCCACGGGAAAGGATCGAAAGAGGAATAGACAGATACATTGATAGGATGAACCAGAAACTGTACACCTAGGAGAATCTACATTCTTATCAAATTTGCTCTGATAATTAATAAAAATTAAATTTAATAAACAAACAACAATTTAGGAGATATAAGCTCTTGGGGGTTTGCGCTGGCACATTCCACTCTAATTTGCAGCTTACTAACACGATTTCCAGGAAAGCTCTGTTGCCCAAAAACCCAGAGTTGGAAATGTAGAAATGCTGCCGCCTTGTGGCCGTTTCCCGCAAGAGCGGCATTAAACCCACAGCTAATGGTCACTGAACATTCACAAGGACTCAGGGCTGTAAAGGACACCTGCCCTACATAATTGTGCGGAGGTAGGGAATGGCCAAAAAAATTCCAAACTGGCACATTTTTCAAGGAGATAGTATGGAGGGGTAAGTTTTACTCACTCATTTTCAAAAAAGAGGAAAACGGATAAAAGCTCAACATCAGGAATTATTAGACTCATGCAAATCTAACCTCCAAAAAGGTTTCAACTCACACATGCCAACTACCATCAGCTAAAAGTCTGCAAACAACAAATGCTGAAGGGGTTTTAGAGAACTGTGTACCCTCTAGCTGCTGGTGAGATGTAAAGTGGTAACAGCCAATAATGAGAACAGAAAGGAGCTGTGTTTCAAAGTAAAAACTGAGCCACCATTCCATTCAGCAGGCCCCCCGCTGAGACTCTCACCTGAGAAGTCCAGAGTCGAGAAGGCACAGGCTTCAGCAGCTGCACTGCAGGAATTTTCACAATAGCCAAGACACGGAAGCAACCAAAAGGTCCATCACCAGATGAGTGGAAAAAGAAGAAGTGGTCCATGTACACAATGGACTGTTAGCCATGGAAAACAATGAAACACTGCTCTTGGAGGCACCATAGATGAGCCTAGAGATAATCACAGAACATGAGGTAAGTCGGAAAGCAAAAGACATATCCTATGATATCACTTATAGGCGTTATCTAACAACTGACACAAATGAACATATTTCCACAGAGAAAGACACTCACAGGCTTAGAAAACAAACTATGCTTATCTAAAAGGACAGGTGGGGGGAATGGAAAAATTAAGATTAGGGTTACCATACGTGTACAAATACCTATTAAATACATATAACAGAAAGACCGACCATATAGCAAGGGATGTCTATGGAAAACTCTGCAATAATTTACACGGGAAGTGGCTCTGTACATGAATATATATATATATATATGTTATGCACAAATGAACCAGATTGTGTACACTGAGGACAAACAGTATTCTAATCATTACCCCGATTAAAAAAACTAAAACAAGAAGTAATGTGACATAAACTTATTGGGGTTTCTCCTGGCACATTCCATTTTAATTTACAACCTAGGAACAGGACTTCCAGAAAGGCTCTGCTGCCCTAGGAACCAGATTTGGGAATGGAGAAATGCTGCCGCCTTGTGGCCGTTTCCCAAAACAGCAGCTTTAAACCCAGTGCTAATGCTCACTAGATATTCACACTCATTACAGGCCTATGAATGACACCTGACCTCAGAAACAATCCTGGGTTCGAAAATTGACCAAAACATTCAAAAGAGGGCAACCTTTCAGGAAGACAATTTCCAGAGGTTAACTGTACTCTCTGTTTCTTTCTGTTATTTTAACAGAACATTAAAAATGCGCGGAAAAATGCTGAACACTAGGAATAATTCAAGACATGCAAATCCAAATTACAAAAAACCTATCAGCTCACACCAGTCAGAATGGCCATCAGCAAAAATTCTGCAAACAGTAAATGCTGAAGGGTTTGAGGAGAAATGCCTACCCTTGGTTCAACGTGGGACATGGTAAGAGCCAGTAAGGAAAACACAAAGGAGGTGCCTTGGAAAGGTAAATACTGAGCTACCATTCAATCAAGCATACCCACTGCTGGGCCTATCACCTGACAGGATGAGAATCAAAACTAAACAGGCTGGGCTTCCCTGGTGGCACAGACGTTGAGAGTCCGCCTGCCGATGCAGGGGACACGGGTTTGTGCCCCGGTCCGGGAAGATCCCACATGCCGTGGAGAGGCTGGTCCCGTGAGCTATGGCTGCTGGGCCTGTGCATCCGGAGCCTCTGCTCTGCAACGGGAGGGGCCACCGCAGTGAGAGGCCCGCGTACCGCAAAAGAAATCAAAACCATAAAAAAAGATACAGGCTGAAAATCCTGCACTCCAGCAATATTTACCATAGACAACACTTGGAAGCTACAAAAATGTCCATCAACAGAGGAATGCACCAAGAACAAGTGGTCCATGTACGCAATGGAATATGACTCCAATAAAAAATATAAATTCAATTTAGAAAACAAACATAAGTAAGGAGACATCAGCATTTGGGGGTTTCTCCGGGCACATTCCACTCTAATATATAACCGAGGAACACCACTGCCAGGAAGGTCTGTTCGCCTAGTTACCAGATTGGGAAAAGCAGAAATGCTGCCTAGAGATAATCACAGAACATGAGGTAAGTCGGAAAGCAAAAGACATAATGAAAGAAATGCTGCCGCCCTCTGGCCGTTACCTGCAACAGCAGCTTTAAAACCTGTGCTAAGGGTCACTTCATATGCACCAGTACTGGAGGGCTGTAAATGAAACCTGCCCACAAAATGTCTTGAGGGAGGTAATGGCCAAAATATTTCTAAATGTCACACACACTTCACGAAGACAATTTGAAGAGGTAAGCTGTACTCACAGTTTGAAGAAAAAAAGGACATGCCAGAAAGCTCAATTTCAAGGGCTTATGAGACGCATGCAAATCCAACCCCAAAGAGGTATATCAGCTCACACTGGTCAGAATATACATCAGCAAAAAAACACTACAAACAGTAAATGCTGAAGGTGTTGTGGAGAAGTGCATACCCTCAGCTTTAAGAGGGACGTAACCTGGAAAGAGCCACCAATGAGAACAGAATGGAGGTGCCTTTGTAAAGTAAACATTTTGCTACTGTGTGATCCAGCAGGCCCACTCCTGGGCCGATCACCTAAGAAGACAGAATTGGAAAGACACAGGCAGGCAAATGTGCATTGCCGCTCTATTCCAATAGCCAAGACATGGAAGCAACCAAAAAGTCCATCAACAGATGAGTGGACAAAGAAGAACTGGTACATGTACAGAGGGAATATTAGCCAAGGGAAAAAAGGACACAATGCCATGTGCAGCACCGTAGATGAGTGTAGAGGTAGTCACGCGACTCGTACTAAGTCAGAAAGAGAGAGACACATATCGTATGATATCACTTATAGGTGTTACCTAAAAATTGATAGCAGTGAAGATATTTCCACAGAGAAGGGCAATCACAGATTCATTAAACAAACTTATGGTTCACCAAAGGAAAGGTGTGAGGATTGGATACATTAGGATATTGGGGTTAACAGACATATACAAACACAGGTGAACTATATAATCACCAAAGACCTACGGAATACCAAGAGAAGACTACTCAACATTCTGTCATAACGTACATGGGACAAGGATCCCAGGAAGAATAGACATATGTATATGTGTAAAAGAACCACATCTTGCACACCTACAACATGCCAAACATTGTAATCAAACTTGCTGTGATGAAAAATAAAAATTAAATTAAAAAAAACAAACAAGAAATAGTGAGACATAAATTGAAGGGGCTTTCCTGATACATTCCATTCTAAATTACAACCTAGAACACGACTTCCATTGAGGTTCTGTTGCCCTAGTAACCGGGTTTGGTAAAGGAGAACTGCTGCCACCCTGTGGCCGTTTCACACAACAGCAGCTTTAATCCCAGCGCTAATGGTCAGTTGATATTCAAAATAATTGCAGGCCTGTAGATGACACCTCCCTGAAAAAAAATCCTGGGGTCGTATATCGATCAAAACATTCAAAAGACGTCCATATTTCAAAACGACAGTTTCAAGAGGCATAGTTTATGCACATTTGTCTTCTGTTTCTTTTACTTTCTTTCTTTTTTGTTAACAAAATGGGAATGGAAAAAGGCTGAACATCAGGAATCAATAAAGCCATGCAAATCCAGTGTACAAAAAAGTTCACCTCACAGCCGTCAGAATGGTCATCAGCCAAAAAGTCTACAAAGAATAAATGCTGAAGGGGTTTTAGAGAACCGCGTACCCTTTAGCTGCTGGTGGGATGAAACCTGGTCACAGCCAGTAGTGAGAACAGAATGGAGGTGCGTTTAAGGGTAAATATGGAGCTACCATGTGATCTGGTAGGCCCACTCATGGGCCTTTCACCTGATTAGACCAGAATCGAAAAGACACAGGCTGGCAATCCTGCACTGCAGCAACACGGACCATAGCCAAGACCTGGAAGAAACCGAAATGTCCATCAACAGAAAAATGCACCAAGAAGAAGTCGTCCATGTACACAATGGAATATTAGCCATGAAAAAGCATGGAACAGTGCCGTTGGCACCATCATAGAAGGATCTAGAGATAATCACCCAACTTGAAGTAAGAAAGAAACCGAAAGACAGACATCTTAGGACATCACTTATAGGTGTTACCTAAAAATTGATACCCATGAAATAATTTCCAAGAGACGGACACGCATAGATTCAGAAAACCAATTAATGTTTAACCAAATGGAAAGGAATAAGGAATGTATGAACTAGGACATGGGGGTTAACAGATATGCACTAATACTTATGAAATGTATAATCACAAAGTGCCTATGGAATACGAAGAGAGGTCTACTCAACACCCTATAATAACATCCACGGGAAAGGATCGAAAGAGGAATAGACAGATACATTGATAGGATGAACCAGAAACTGTACACCTAGGAGAATCTACATTCTTATCAAATTTGCTCTGATAATTAATAAAAATTAAATTTAATAAACAAACAACAATTTAGGAGATATAAGCTCTTGGGGGTTTGCGCTGGCACATTCCACTCTAATTTGCAGCTTACTAACACGATTTCCAGGAAAGCTCTGTTGCCCAAAAACCCAGAGTTGGAAATGTAGAAATGCTGCCGCCTTGTGGCCGTTTCCCGCAAGAGCGGCATTAAACCCACAGCTAATGGTCACTGAACATTCACAAGGACTCAGGGCTGTAAAGGACACCTGCCCTACATAATTGTGCGGAGGTAGGGAATGGCCAAAAAAATTCCAAACTGGCACATTTTTCAAGGAGATAGTATGGAGGGGTAAGTTTTACTCACTCATTTTCAAAAAAGAGGAAAACGGATAAAAGCTCAACATCAGGAATTATTAGACTCATGCAAATCTAACCTCCAAAAAGGTTTCAACTCACACATGCCAACTACCATCAGCTAAAAGTCTGCAAACAACAAATGCTGAAGGGGTTTTAGAGAACTGTGTACCCTCTAGCTGCTGGTGAGATGTAAAGTGGTAACAGCCAATAATGAGAACAGAAAGGAGCTGTGTTTCAAAGTAAAAACTGAGCCACCATTCCATTCAGCAGGCCCCCCGCTGAGACTCTCACCTGAGAAGTCCAGAGTCGAGAAGGCACAGGCTTCAGCAGCTGCACTGCAGGAATTTTCACAATAGCCAAGACACGGAAGCAACCAAAAGGTCCATCACCAGATGAGTGGAAAAAGAAGAAGTGGTCCATGTACACAATGGACTGTTAGCCATGGAAAACAATGAAACACTGCTCTTGGAGGCACCATAGATGAGCCTAGAGATAATCACAGAACATGAGGTAAGTCGGAAAGCAAAAGACATATCCTATGATATCACTTATAGGCGTTATCTAACAACTGACACAAATGAACATATTTCCACAGAGAAAGACACTCACAGGCTTAGAAAACAAACTATGCTTATCTAAAAGGACAGGTGGGGGGAATGGAAAAATTAAGATTAGGGTTACCATACGTGTACAAATACCTATTAAATACATATAACAGAAAGACCGACCATATAGCAAGGGATGTCTATGGAAAACTCTGCAATAATTTACACGGGAAGTGGCTCTGTACATGAATATATATATATATATATGTTATGCACAAATGAACCAGATTGTGTACACTGAGGACAAACAGTATTCTAATCATTACCCCGATTAAAAAAACTAAAACAAGAAGTAATGTGACATAAACTTATTGGGGTTTCTCCTGGCACATTCCATTTTAATTTACAACCTAGGAACAGGACTTCCAGAAAGGCTCTGCTGCCCTAGGAACCAGATTTGGGAATGGAGAAATGCTGCCGCCTTGTGGCCGTTTCCCAAAACAGCAGCTTTAAACCCAGTGCTAATGCTCACTAGATATTCACACTCATTACAGGCCTATGAATGACACCTGACCTCAGAAACAATCCTGGGTTCGAAAATTGACCAAAACATTCAAAAGAGGGCAACCTTTCAGGAAGACAATTTCCAGAGGTTAACTGTACTCTCTGTTTCTTTCTGTTATTTTAACAGAACATTAAAAATGCGCGGAAAAATGCTGAACACTAGGAATAATTCAAGACATGCAAATCCAAATTACAAAAAACCTATCAGCTCACACCAGTCAGAATGGCCATCAGCAAAAATTCTGCAAACAGTAAATGCTGAAGGGTTTGAGGAGAAATGCCTACCCTTGGTTCAACGTGGGACATGGTAAGAGCCAGTAAGGAAAACACAAAGGAGGTGCCTTGGAAAGGTAAATACTGAGCTACCATTCAATCAAGCATACCCACTGCTGGGCCTATCACCTGACAGGATGAGAATCAAAACTAAACAGGCTGGGCTTCCCTGGTGGCACAGACGTTGAGAGTCCGCCTGCCGATGCAGGGGACACGGGTTTGTGCCCCGGTCCGGGAAGATCCCACATGCCGTGGAGAGGCTGGTCCCGTGAGCTATGGCTGCTGGGCCTGTGCATCCGGAGCCTCTGCTCTGCAACGGGAGGGGCCACCGCAGTGAGAGGCCCGCGTACCGCAAAAGAAATCAAAACCATAAAAAAAGATACAGGCTGAAAATCCTGCACTCCAGCAATATTTACCATAGACAACACTTGGAAGCTACAAAAATGTCCATCAACAGAGGAATGCACCAAGAACAAGTGGTCCATGTACGCAATGGAATATGACTCCAATAAAAAATATAAATTCAATTTAGAAAACAAACATAAGTAAGGAGACATCAGCATTTGGGGGTTTCTCCGGGCACATTCCACTCTAATATATAACCGAGGAACACCACTGCCAGGAAGGTCTGTTCGCCTAGTTACCAGATTGGGAAAAGCAGAAATGCTGCCTAGAGATAATCACAGAACATGAGGTAAGTCGGAAAGCAAAAGACATAATGAAAGAAATGCTGCCGCCCTCTGGCCGTTACCTGCAACAGCAGCTTTAAAACCTGTGCTAAGGGTCACTTCATATGCACCAGTACTGGAGGGCTGTAAATGAAACCTGCCCACAAAATGTCTTGAGGGAGGTAATGGCCAAAATATTTCTAAATGTCACACACACTTCACGAAGACAATTTGAAGAGGTAAGCTGTACTCACAGTTTGAAGAAAAAAAGGACATGCCAGAAAGCTCAATTTCAAGGGCTTATGAGACGCATGCAAATCCAACCCCAAAGAGGTATATCAGCTCACACTGGTCAGAATATAACATCAGCAAAAAAACACTACAAACAGTAAATGCTGAAGGTGTTGTGGAGAAGTGCATACCCTCAGCTTTAAGAGGGACGTAACCTGGAAAGAGCCACCAATGAGAACAGAATGGAGGTGCCTTTGTAAAGTAAACATTTTGCTACTGTGTGATCCAGCAGGCCCACTCCTGGGCCGATCACCTAAGAAGACAGAATTGGAAAGACACAGGCAGGCAAATGTGCATTGCCGCTCTATTCCAATAGCCAAGACATGGAAGCAACCAAAAAGTCCATCAACAGATGAGTGGACAAAGAAGAACTGGTACATGTACAGAGGGAATATTAGCCAAGGGAAAAAAGGACACAATGCCATGTGCAGCACCGTAGATGAGTGTAGAGGTAGTCACGCGACTCGTACTAAGTCAGAAAGAGAGAGACACATATCGTATGATATCACTTATAGGTGTTACCTAAAAATTGATAGCAGTGAAGATATTTCCACAGAGAAGGGCAATCACAGATTCATTAAACAAACTTATGGTTCACCAAAGGAAAGGTGTGAGGATTGGATACATTAGGATATTGGGGTTAACAGACATATACAAACACAGGTGAACTATATAATCACCAAAGACCTACGGAATACCAAGAGAAGACTACTCAACATTCTGTCATAACGTACATGGGACAAGGATCCCAGGAAGAATAGACATATGTATATGTGTAAAAGAACCACATCTTGCACACCTACAACATGCCAAACATTGTAATCAAACTTGCTGTGATGAAAAATAAAAATTAAATTAAAAAAAACAAACAAGAAATAGTGAGACATAAATTGAAGGGGCTTTCCTGATACATTCCATTCTAAATTACAACCTAGAACACGACTTCCATTGAGGTTCTGTTGCCCTAGTAACCGGGTTTGGTAAAGGAGAACTGCTGCCACCCTGTGGCCGTTTCACACAACAGCAGCTTTAATCCCAGCGCTAATGGTCAGTTGATATTCAAAATAATTGCAGGCCTGTAGATGACACCTCCCTGAAAAAAAATCCTGGGGTCGTATATCGATCAAAACATTCAAAAGACGTCCATATTTCAAAACGACAGTTTCAAGAGGCATAGTTTATGCACATTTGTCTTCTGTTTCTTTTACTTTCTTTCTTTTTTGTTAACAAAATGGGAATGGAAAAAGGCTGAACATCAGGAATCAATAAAGCCATGCAAATCCAGTGTACAAAAAAGTTCACCTCACAGCCGTCAGAATGGTCATCAGCCAAAAAGTCTACAAAGAATAAATGCTGAAGGGGTTTTAGAGAACCGCGTACCCTTTAGCTGCTGGTGGGATGAAACCTGGTCACAGCCAGTAGTGAGAACAGAATGGAGGTGCGTTTAAGGGTAAATATGGAGCTACCATGTGATCTGGTAGGCCCACTCATGGGCCTTTCACCTGATTAGACCAGAATCGAAAAGACACAGGCTGGCAATCCTGCACTGCAGCAACACGGACCATAGCCAAGACCTGGAAGAAACCGAAATGTCCATCAACAGAAAAATGCACCAAGAAGAAGTCGTCCATGTACACAATGGAATATTAGCCATGAAAAAGCATGGAACAGTGCCGTTGGCACCATCATAGAAGGATCTAGAGATAATCACCCAACTTGAAGTAAGAAAGAATCCGAAAGACAGACATCTTAGGACATCACTTATAGGTGTTACCTAAAAATTGATACCCATGAAATAATTTCCAAGAGACGGACACGCATAGATTCAGAAAACCAATTAATGTTTAACCAAATGGAAAGGAATAAGGAATGTATGAACTAGGACATGGGGGTTAACAGATATGCACTAATACTTATGAAATGTATAATCACAAAGTGCCTATGGAATACGAAGAGAGGTCTACTCAACACCCTATAATAACATCCACGGGAAAGGATCGAAAGAGGAATAGACAGATACATTGATAGGATGAACCAGAAACTGTACACCTAGGAGAATCTACATTCTTATCAAATTTGCTCTGATAATTAATAAAAATTAAATTTAATAAACAAACAACAATTTAGGAGATATAAGCTCTTGGGGGTTTGCGCTGGCACATTCCACTCTAATTTGCAGCTTACTAACACGATTTCCAGGAAAGCTCTGTTGCCCAAAAACCCAGAGTTGGAAATGTAGAAATGCTGCCGCCTTGTGGCCGTTTCCCGCAAGAGCGGCATTAAACCCACAGCTAATGGTCACTGAACATTCACAAGGACTCAGGGCTGTAAAGGACACCTGCCCTACATAATTGTGCGGAGGTAGGGAATGGCCAAAAAAATTCCAAACTGGCACATTTTTCAAGGAGATAGTATGGAGGGGTAAGTTTTACTCACTCATTTTCAAAAAAGAGGAAAACGGATAAAAGCTCAACATCAGGAATTATTAGACTCATGCAAATCTAACCTCCAAAAAGGTTTCAACTCACACATGCCAACTACCATCAGCTAAAAGTCTGCAAACAACAAATGCTGAAGGGGTTTTAGAGAACTGTGTACCCTCTAGCTGCTGGTGAGATGTAAAGTGGTAACAGCCAATAATGAGAACAGAAAGGAGCTGTGTTTCAAAGTAAAAACTGAGCCACCATTCCATTCAGCAGGCCCCCCGCTGAGACTCTCACCTGAGAAGTCCAGAGTCGAGAAGGCACAGGCTTCAGCAGCTGCACTGCAGGAATTTTCACAATAGCCAAGACACGGAAGCAACCAAAAGGTCCATCACCAGATGAGTGGAAAAAGAAGAAGTGGTCCATGTACACAATGGACTGTTAGCCATGGAAAACAATGAAACACTGCTCTTGGAGGCACCATAGATGAGCCTAGAGATAATCACAGAACATGAGGTAAGTCGGAAAGCAAAAGACATATCCTATGATATCACTTATAGGCGTTATCTAACAACTGACACAAATGAACATATTTCCACAGAGAAAGACACTCACAGGCTTAGAAAACAAACTATGCTTATCTAAAAGGACAGGTGGGGGGAATGGAAAAATTAAGATTAGGGTTACCATACGTGTACAAATACCTATTAAATACATATAACAGAAAGACCGACCATATAGCAAGGGATGTCTATGGAAAACTCTGCAATAATTTACACGGGAAGTGGCTCTGTACATGAATATATATATATATATATGTTATGCACAAATGAACCAGATTGTGTACACTGAGGACAAACAGTATTCTAATCATTACCCCGATTAAAAAAACTAAAACAAGAAGTAATGTGACATAAACTTATTGGGGTTTCTCCTGGCACATTCCATTTTAATTTACAACCTAGGAACAGGACTTCCAGAAAGGCTCTGCTGCCCTAGGAACCAGATTTGGGAATGGAGAAATGCTGCCGCCTTGTGGCCGTTTCCCAAAACAGCAGCTTTAAACCCAGTGCTAATGCTCACTAGATATTCACACTCATTACAGGCCTATGAATGACACCTGACCTCAGAAACAATCCTGGGTTCGAAAATTGACCAAAACATTCAAAAGAGGGCAACCTTTCAGGAAGACAATTTCCAGAGGTTAACTGTACTCTCTGTTTCTTTCTGTTATTTTAACAGAACATTAAAAATGCGCGGAAAAATGCTGAACACTAGGAATAATTCAAGACATGCAAATCCAAATTACAAAAAACCTATCAGCTCACACCAGTCAGAATGGCCATCAGCAAAAATTCTGCAAACAGTAAATGCTGAAGGGTTTGAGGAGAAATGCCTACCCTTGGTTCAACGTGGGACATGGTAAGAGCCAGTAAGGAAAACACAAAGGAGGTGCCTTGGAAAGGTAAATACTGAGCTACCATTCAATCAAGCATACCCACTGCTGGGCCTATCACCTGACAGGATGAGAATCAAAACTAAACAGGCTGGGCTTCCCTGGTGGCACAGACGTTGAGAGTCCGCCTGCCGATGCAGGGGACACGGGTTTGTGCCCCGGTCCGGGAAGATCCCACATGCCGTGGAGAGGCTGGTCCCGTGAGCTATGGCTGCTGGGCCTGTGCATCCGGAGCCTCTGCTCTGCAACGGGAGGGGCCACCGCAGTGAGAGGCCCGCGTACCGCAAAAGAAATCAAAACCATAAAAAAAGATACAGGCTGAAAATCCTGCACTCCAGCAATATTTACCATAGACAACACTTGGAAGCTACAAAAATGTCCATCAACAGAGGAATGCACCAAGAACAAGTGGTCCATGTACGCAATGGAATATGACTCCAATAAAAAATATAAATTCAATTTAGAAAACAAACATAAGTAAGGAGACATCAGCATTTGGGGGTTTCTCCGGGCACATTCCACTCTAATATATAACCGAGGAACACCACTGCCAGGAAGGTCTGTTCGCCTAGTTACCAGATTGGGAAAAGCAGAAATGCTGCCTAGAGATAATCACAGAACATGAGGTAAGTCGGAAAGCAAAAGACATAATGAAAGAAATGCTGCCGCCCTCTGGCCGTTACCTGCAACAGCAGCTTTAAAACCTGTGCTAAGGGTCACTTCATATGCACCAGTACTGGAGGGCTGTAAATGAAACCTGCCCACAAAATGTCTTGAGGGAGGTAATGGCCAAAATATTTCTAAATGTCACACACACTTCACGAAGACAATTTGAAGAGGTAAGCTGTACTCACAGTTTGAAGAAAAAAAGGACATGCCAGAAAGCTCAATTTCAAGGGCTTATGAGACGCATGCAAATCCAACCCCAAAGAGGTATATCAGCTCACACTGGTCAGAATATAACATCAGCAAAAAAACACTACAAACAGTAAATGCTGAAGGTGTTGTGGAGAAGTGCATACCCTCAGCTTTAAGAGGGACGTAACCTGGAAAGAGCCACCAATGAGAACAGAATGGAGGTGCCTTTGTAAAGTAAACATTTTGCTACTGTGTGATCCAGCAGGCCCACTCCTGGGCCGATCACCTAAGAAGACAGAATTGGAAAGACACAGGCAGGCAAATGTGCATTGCCGCTCTATTCCAATAGCCAAGACATGGAAGCAACCAAAAAGTCCATCAACAGATGAGTGGACAAAGAAGAACTGGTACATGTACAGAGGGAATATTAGCCAAGGGAAAAAAGGACACAATGCCATGTGCAGCACCGTAGATGAGTCTAGAGGTAGTCACGCGACTCGTACTAAGTCAGAAAGAGAGAGAGACATATCGTATGATATCACTTATACGTGTTACCTAAAAATTGATAGCAGTGAAGATATTTCCACAGAGAAGGGCAATCACAGATTCATTAAACAAACTTATGGTTCACCAAAGGAAAGGTGTGAGGATTGGATACATTAGGATATTGGGGTTAACAGACATATACAAACACAGGTGAACTATATAATCACCAAAGACCTACGGAATACCAAGAGAAGACTACTCAACATTCTGTCATAACGTACATGGGACAAGGATCCCAGGAAGAATAGACATATGTATATGTGTAAAAGAACCACATCTTGCACACCTACAACATGCCAAACATTGTAATCAAACTTGCTGTGATGAAAAATAAAAATTAAATTAAAAAAAACAAACAAGAAATAGTGAGACATAAATTGAAGGGGCTTTCCTGATACATTCCATTCTAAATTACAACCTAGAACACGACTTCCATTGAGGTTCTGTTGCCCTAGTAACCGGGTTTGGTAAAGGAGAACTGCTGCCACCTTGTGGCCGTTTCACACAACAGCAGCTTTAATCCCAGCGCTAATGGTCAGTTGATATTCAAAATAATTGCAGGCCTGTAGATGACACCTCCCTGAAAAAAAATCCTGGGGTCGTATATCGATCAAAACATTCAAAAGACGTCCATATTTCAAAACGACAGTTTCAAGAGGCATAGTTTATGCACATTTGTCTTCTGTTTCTTTTACTTTCTTTCTTTTTTGTTAACAAAATGGGAATGGAAAAAGGCTGAACATCAGGAATCAATAAAGCCATGCAAATCCAGTGTACAAAAAAGTTCACCTCACAGCCGTCAGAATGGTCATCAGCCAAAAAGTCTACAAAGAATAAATGCTGAAGGGGTTTTAGAGAACCGCGTACCCTTTAGCTGCTGGTGGGATGAAACCTGGTCACAGCCAGTAGTGAGAACAGAATGGAGGTGCGTTTAAGGGTAAATATGGAGCTACCATGTGATCTGGTAGGCCCACTCATGGGCCTTTCACCTGATTAGACCAGAATCGAAAAGACACAGGCTGGCAATCCTGCACTGCAGCAACACGGACCATAGCCAAGACCTGGAAGAAACCGAAATGTCCATCAACAGAAAAATGCACCAAGAAGAAGTCGTCCATGTACACAATGGAATATTAGCCATGAAAAAGCATGGAACAGTGCCGTTGGCACCATCATAGAAGGATCTAGAGATAATCACCCAACTTGAAGTAAGAAAGAAACCGAAAGACAGACATCTTAGGACATCACTTATAGGTGTTACCTAAAAATTGATACCCATGAAATAATTTCCAAGAGACGGACACGCATAGATTCAGAAAACCAATTAATGTTTAACCAAATGGAAAGGAATAAGGAATGTATGAACTAGGACATGGGGGTTAACAGATATGCACTAATACTTATGAAATGTATAATCACAAAGTGCCTATGGAATACGAAGAGAGGTCTACTCAACACCCTATAATAACATCCACGGGAAAGGATCGAAAGAGGAATAGACAGATACATTGATAGGATGAACCAGAAACTGTACACCTAGGAGAATCTACATTCTTATCAAATTTGCTCTGATAATTAATAAAAATTAAATTTAATAAACAAACAACAATTTAGGAGATATAAGCTCTTGGGGGTTTGCGCTGGCACATTCCACTCTAATTTGCAGCTTACTAACACGATTTCCAGGAAAGCTCTGTTGCCCAAAAACCCAGAGTTGGAAATGTAGAAATGCTGCCGCCTTGTGGCCGTTTCCCGCAAGAGCGGCATTAAACCCACAGCTAATGGTCACTGAACATTCACAAGGACTCAGGGCTGTAAAGGACACCTGCCCTACATAATTGTGCGGAGGTAGGGAATGGCCAAAAAAATTCCAAACTGGCACATTTTTCAAGGAGATAGTATGGAGGGGTAAGTTTTACTCACTCATTTTCAAAAAAGAGGAAAACGGATAAAAGCTCAACATCAGGAATTATTAGACTCATGCAAATCTAACCTCCAAAAAGGTTTCAACTCACACATGCCAACTACCATCAGCTAAAAGTCTGCAAACAACAAATGCTGAAGGGGTTTTAGAGAACTGTGTACCCTCTAGCTGCTGGTGAGATGTAAAGTGGTAACAGCCAATAATGAGAACAGAAAGGAGCTGTGTTTCAAAGTAAAAACTGAGCCACCATTCCATTCAGCAGGCCCCCCGCTGAGACTCTCACCTGAGAAGTCCAGAGTCGAGAAGGCACAGGCTTCAGCAGCTGCACTGCAGGAATTTTCACAATAGCCAAGACACGGAAGCAACCAAAAGGTCCATCACCAGATGAGTGGAAAAAGAAGAAGTGGTCCATGTACACAATGGACTGTTAGCCATGGAAAACAATGAAACACTGCTCTTGGAGGCACCATAGATGAGCCTAGAGATAATCACAGAACATGAGGTAAGTCGGAAAGCAAAAGACATATCCTATGATATCACTTATAGGCGTTATCTAACAACTGACACAAATGAACATATTTCCACAGAGAAAGACACTCACAGGCTTAGAAAACAAACTATGCTTATCTAAAAGGACAGGTGGGGGGAATGGAAAAATTAAGATTAGGGTTACCATACGTGTACAAATACCTATTAAATACATATAACAGAAAGACCGACCATATAGCAAGGGATGTCTATGGAAAACTCTGCAATAATTTACACGGGAAGTGGCTCTGTACATGAATATATATATATATATATGTTATGCACAAATGAACCAGATTGTGTACACTGAGGACAAACAGTATTCTAATCATTACCCCGATTAAAAAAACTAAAACAAGAAGTAATGTGACATAAACTTATTGGGGTTTCTCCTGGCACATTCCATTTTAATTTACAACCTAGGAACAGGACTTCCAGAAAGGCTCTGCTGCCCTAGGAACCAGATTTGGGAATGGAGAAATGCTGCCGCCTTGTGGCCGTTTCCCAAAACAGCAGCTTTAAACCCAGTGCTAATGCTCACTAGATATTCACACTCATTACAGGCCTATGAATGACACCTGACCTCAGAAACAATCCTGGGTTCGAAAATTGACCAAAACATTCAAAAGAGGGCAACCTTTCAGGAAGACAATTTCCAGAGGTTAACTGTACTCTCTGTTTCTTTCTGTTATTTTAACAGAACATTAAAAATGCGCGGAAAAATGCTGAACACTAGGAATAATTCAAGACATGCAAATCCAAATTACAAAAAACCTATCAGCTCACACCAGTCAGAATGGCCATCAGCAAAAATTCTGCAAACAGTAAATGCTGAAGGGTTTGAGGAGAAATGCCTACCCTTGGTTCAACGTGGGACATGGTAAGAGCCAGTAAGGAAAACACAAAGGAGGTGCCTTGGAAAGGTAAATACTGAGCTACCATTCAATCAAGCATACCCACTGCTGGGCCTATCACCTGACAGGATGAGAATCAAAACTAAACAGGCTGGGCTTCCCTGGTGGCACAGACGTTGAGAGTCCGCCTGCCGATGCAGGGGACACGGGTTTGTGCCCCGGTCCGGGAAGATCCCACATGCCGTGGAGAGGCTGGTCCCGTGAGCTATGGCTGCTGGGCCTGTGCATCCGGAGCCTCTGCTCTGCAACGGGAGGGGCCACCGCAGTGAGAGGCCCGCGTACCGCAAAAGAAATCAAAACCATAAAAAAAGATACAGGCTGAAAATCCTGCACTCCAGCAATATTTACCATAGACAACACTTGGAAGCTACAAAAATGTCCATCAACAGAGGAATGCACCAAGAACAAGTGGTCCATGTACGCAATGGAATATGACTCCAATAAAAAATATAAATTCAATTTAGAAAACAAACATAAGTAAGGAGACATCAGCATTTGGGGGTTTCTCCGGGCACATTCCACTCTAATATATAACCGAGGAACACCACTGCCAGGAAGGTCTGTTCGCCTAGTTACCAGATTGGGAAAAGCAGAAATGCTGCCTAGAGATAATCACAGAACATGAGGTAAGTCGGAAAGCAAAAGACATAATGAAAGAAATGCTGCCGCCCTCTGGCCGTTACCTGCAACAGCAGCTTTAAAACCTGTGCTAAGGGTCACTTCATATGCACCAGTACTGGAGGGCTGTAAATGAAACCTGCCCACAAAATGTCTTGAGGGAGGTAATGGCCAAAATATTTCTAAATGTCACACACACTTCACGAAGACAATTTGAAGAGGTAAGCTGTACTCACAGTTTGAAGAAAAAAAGGACATGCCAGAAAGCTCAATTTCAAGGGCTTATGAGACGCATGCAAATCCAACCCCAAAGAGGTATATCAGCTCACACTGGTCAGAATATAACATCAGCAAAAAAACACTACAAACAGTAAATGCTGAAGGTGTTGTGGAGAAGTGCATACCCTCAGCTTTAAGAGGGACGTAACCTGGAAAGAGCCACCAATGAGAACAGAATGGAGGTGCCTTTGTAAAGTAAACATTTTGCTACTGTGTGATCCAGCAGGCCCACTCCTGGGCCGATCACCTAAGAAGACAGAATTGGAAAGACACAGGCAGGCAAATGTGCATTGCCGCTCTATTCCAATAGCCAAGACATGGAAGCAACCAAAAAGTCCATCAACAGATGAGTGGACAAAGAAGAACTGGTACATGTACAGAGGGAATATTAGCCAAGGGAAAAAAGGACACAATGCCATGTGCAGCACCGTAGATGAGTCTAGAGGTAGTCACGCGACTCGTACTAAGTCAGAAAGAGAGAGAGACATATCGTATGATATCACTTATACGTGTTACCTAAAAATTGATAGCAGTGAAGATATTTCCACAGAGAAGGGCAATCACAGATTCATTAAACAAACTTATGGTTCACCAAAGGAAAGGTGTGAGGATTGGATACATTAGGATATTGGGGTTAACAGACATATACAAACACAGGTGAACTATATAATCACCAAAGACCTACGGAATACCAAGAGAAGACTACTCAACATTCTGTCATAACGTACATGGGACAAGGATCCCAGGAAGAATAGACATATGTATATGTGTAAAAGAACCACATCTTGCACACCTACAACATGCCAAACATTGTAATCAAACTTGCTGTGATGAAAAATAAAAATTAAATTAAAAAAAACAAACAAGAAATAGTGAGACATAAATTGAAGGGGCTTTCCTGATACATTCCATTCTAAATTACAACCTAGAACACGACTTCCATTGAGGTTCTGTTGCCCTAGTAACCGGGTTTGGTAAAGGAGAACTGCTGCCACCTTGTGGCCGTTTCACACAACAGCAGCTTTAATCCCAGCGCTAATGGTCAGTTGATATTCAAAATAATTGCAGGCCTGTAGATGACACCTCCCTGAAAAAAAATCCTGGGGTCGTATATCGATCAAAACATTCAAAAGACGTCCATATTTCAAAACGACAGTTTCAAGAGGCATAGTTTATGCACATTTGTCTTCTGTTTCTTTTACTTTCTTTCTTTTTTGTTAACAAAATGGGAATGGAAAAAGGCTGAACATCAGGAATCAATAAAGCCATGCAAATCCAGTGTACAAAAAAGTTCACCTCACAGCCGTCAGAATGGTCATCAGCCAAAAAGTCTACAAAGAATAAATGCTGAAGGGGTTTTAGAGAACCGCGTACCCTTTAGCTGCTGGTGGGATGAAACCTGGTCACAGCCAGTAGTGAGAACAGAATGGAGGTGCGTTTAAGGGTAAATATGGAGCTACCATGTGATCTGGTAGGCCCACTCATGGGCCTTTCACCTGATTAGACCAGAATCGAAAAGACACAGGCTGGCAATCCTGCACTGCAGCAACACGGACCATAGCCAAGACCTGGAAGAAACCGAAATGTCCATCAACAGAAAAATGCACCAAGAAGAAGTCGTCCATGTACACAATGGAATATTAGCCATGAAAAAGCATGGAACAGTGCCGTTGGCACCATCATAGAAGGATCTAGAGATAATCACCCAACTTGAAGTAAGAAAGAAACCGAAAGACAGACATCTTAGGACATCACTTATAGGTGTTACCTAAAAATTGATACCCATGAAATAATTTCCAAGAGACGGACACGCATAGATTCAGAAAACCAATTAATGTTTAACCAAATGGAAAGGAATAAGGAATGTATGAACTAGGACATGGGGGTTAACAGATATGCACTAATACTTATGAAATGTATAATCACAAAGTGCCTATGGAATACGAAGAGAGGTCTACTCAACACCCTATAATAACATCCACGGGAAAGGATCGAAAGAGGAATAGACAGATACATTGATAGGATGAACCAGAAACTGTACACCTAGGAGAATCTACATTCTTATCAAATTTGCTCTGATAATTAATAAAAATTAAATTTAATAAACAAACAACAATTTAGGAGATATAAGCTCTTGGGGGTTTGCGCTGGCACATTCCACTCTAATTTGCAGCTTACTAACACGATTTCCAGGAAAGCTCTGTTGCCCAAAAACCCAGAGTTGGAAATGTAGAAATGCTGCCGCCTTGTGGCCGTTTCCCGCAAGAGCGGCATTAAACCCACAGCTAATGGTCACTGAACATTCACAAGGACTCAGGGCTGTAAAGGACACCTGCCCTACATAATTGTGCGGAGGTAGGGAATGGCCAAAAAAATTCCAAACTGGCACATTTTTCAAGGAGATAGTATGGAGGGGTAAGTTTTACTCACTCATTTTCAAAAAAGAGGAAAACGGATAAAAGCTCAACATCAGGAATTATTAGACTCATGCAAATCTAACCTCCAAAAAGGTTTCAACTCACACATGCCAACTACCATCAGCTAAAAGTCTGCAAACAACAAATGCTGAAGGGGTTTTAGAGAACTGTGTACCCTCTAGCTGCTGGTGAGATGTAAAGTGGTAACAGCCAATAATGAGAACAGAAAGGAGCTGTGTTTCAAAGTAAAAACTGAGCCACCATTCCATTCAGCAGGCCCCCCGCTGAGACTCTCACCTGAGAAGTCCAGAGTCGAGAAGGCACAGGCTTCAGCAGCTGCACTGCAGGAATTTTCACAATAGCCAAGACACGGAAGCAACCAAAAGGTCCATCACCAGATGAGTGGAAAAAGAAGAAGTGGTCCATGTACACAATGGACTGTTAGCCATGGAAAACAATGAAACACTGCTCTTGGAGGCACCATAGATGAGCCTAGAGATAATCACAGAACATGAGGTAAGTCGGAAAGCAAAAGACATATCCTATGATATCACTTATAGGCGTTATCTAACAACTGACACAAATGAACATATTTCCACAGAGAAAGACACTCACAGGCTTAGAAAACAAACTATGCTTATCTAAAAGGACAGGTGGGGGGAATGGAAAAATTAAGATTAGGGTTACCATACGTGTACAAATACCTATTAAATACATATAACAGAAAGACCGACCATATAGCAAGGGATGTCTATGGAAAACTCTGCAATAATTTACACGGGAAGTGGCTCTGTACATGAATATATATATATATATATGTTATGCACAAATGAACCAGATTGTGTACACTGAGGACAAACAGTATTCTAATCATTACCCCGATTAAAAAAACTAAAACAAGAAGTAATGTGACATAAACTTATTGGGGTTTCTCCTGGCACATTCCATTTTAATTTACAACCTAGGAACAGGACTTCCAGAAAGGCTCTGCTGCCCTAGGAACCAGATTTGGGAATGGAGAAATGCTGCCGCCTTGTGGCCGTTTCCCAAAACAGCAGCTTTAAACCCAGTGCTAATGCTCACTAGATATTCACACTCATTACAGGCCTATGAATGACACCTGACCTCAGAAACAATCCTGGGTTCGAAAATTGACCAAAACATTCAAAAGAGGGCAACCTTTCAGGAAGACAATTTCCAGAGGTTAACTGTACTCTCTGTTTCTTTCTGTTATTTTAACAGAACATTAAAAATGCGCGGAAAAATGCTGAACACTAGGAATAATTCAAGACATGCAAATCCAAATTACAAAAAACCTATCAGCTCACACCAGTCAGAATGGCCATCAGCAAAAATTCTGCAAACAGTAAATGCTGAAGGGTTTGAGGAGAAATGCCTACCCTTGGTTCAACGTGGGACATGGTAAGAGCCAGTAAGGAAAACACAAAGGAGGTGCCTTGGAAAGGTAAATACTGAGCTACCATTCAATCAAGCATACCCACTGCTGGGCCTATCACCTGACAGGATGAGAATCAAAACTAAACAGGCTGGGCTTCCCTGGTGGCACAGACGTTGAGAGTCCGCCTGCCGATGCAGGGGACACGGGTTTGTGCCCCGGTCCGGGAAGATCCCACATGCCGTGGAGAGGCTGGTCCCGTGAGCTATGGCTGCTGGGCCTGTGCATCCGGAGCCTCTGCTCTGCAACGGGAGGGGCCACCGCAGTGAGAGGCCCGCGTACCGCAAAAGAAATCAAAACCATAAAAAAAGATACAGGCTGAAAATCCTGCACTCCAGCAATATTTACCATAGACAACACTTGGAAGCTACAAAAATGTCCATCAACAGAGGAATGCACCAAGAACAAGTGGTCCATGTACGCAATGGAATATGACTCCAATAAAAAATATAAATTCAATTTAGAAAACAAACATAAGTAAGGAGACATCAGCATTTGGGGGTTTCTCCGGGCACATTCCACTCTAATATATAACCGAGGAACACCACTGCCAGGAAGGTCTGTTCGCCTAGTTACCAGATTGGGAAAAGCAGAAATGCTGCCTAGAGATAATCACAGAACATGAGGTAAGTCGGAAAGCAAAAGACATAATGAAAGAAATGCTGCCGCCCTCTGGCCGTTACCTGCAACAGCAGCTTTAAAACCTGTGCTAAGGGTCACTTCATATGCACCAGTACTGGAGGGCTGTAAATGAAACCTGCCCACAAAATGTCTTGAGGGAGGTAATGGCCAAAATATTTCTAAATGTCACACACACTTCACGAAGACAATTTGAAGAGGTAAGCTGTACTCACAGTTTGAAGAAAAAAAGGACATGCCAGAAAGCTCAATTTCAAGGGCTTATGAGACGCATGCAAATCCAACCCCAAAGAGGTATATCAGCTCACACTGGTCAGAATATACATCAGCAAAAAAACACTACAAACAGTAAATGCTGAAGGTGTTGTGGAGAAGTGCATACCCTCAGCTTTAAGAGGGACGTAACCTGGAAAGAGCCACCAATGAGAACAGAATGGAGGTGCCTTTGTAAAGTAAACATTTTGCTACTGTGTGATCCAGCAGGCCCACTCCTGGGCCGATCACCTAAGAAGACAGAATTGGAAAGACACAGGCAGGCAAATGTGCATTGCCGCTCTATTCCAATAGCCAAGACATGGAAGCAACCAAAAAGTCCATCAACAGATGAGTGGACAAAGAAGAACTGGTACATGTACAGAGGGAATATTAGCCAAGGGAAAAAAGGACACAATGCCATGTGCAGCACCGTAGATGAGTCTAGAGGTAGTCACGCGACTCGTACTAAGTCAGAAAGAGAGAGACACATATCGTATGATATCACTTATAGGTGTTACCTAAAAATTGATAGCAGTGAAGATATTTCCACAGAGAAGGGCAATCACAGATTCATTAAACAAACTTATGGTTCACCAAAGGAAAGGTGTGAGGATTGGATACATTAGGATATTGGGGTTAACAGACATATACAAACACAGGTGAACTATATAATCACCAAAGACCTACGGAATACCAAGAGAAGACTACTCAACATTCTGTCATAACGTACATGGGACAAGGATCCCAGGAAGAATAGACATATGTATATGTGTAAAAGAACCACATCTTGCACACCTACAACATGCCAAACATTGTAATCAAACTTGCTGTGATGAAAAATAAAAATTAAATTAAAAAAAACAAACAAGAAATAGTGAGACATAAATTGAAGGGGCTTTCCTGATACATTCCATTCTAAATTACAACCTAGAACACGACTTCCATTGAGGTTCTGTTGCCCTAGTAACCGGGTTTGGTAAAGGAGAACTGCTGCCACCTTGTGGCCGTTTCACACAACAGCAGCTTTAATCCCAGCGCTAATGGTCAGTTGATATTCAAAATAATTGCAGGCCTGTAGATGACACCTCCCTGAAAAAAAATCCTGGGGTCGTATATCGATCAAAACATTCAAAAGACGTCCATATTTCAAAACGACAGTTTCAAGAGGCATAGTTTATGCACATTTGTCTTCTGTTTCTTTTACTTTCTTTCTTTTTTGTTAACAAAATGGGAATGGAAAAAGGCTGAACATCAGGAATCAATAAAGCCATGCAAATCCAGTGTACAAAAAAGTTCACCTCACAGCCGTCAGAATGGTCATCAGCCAAAAAGTCTACAAAGAATAAATGCTGAAGGGGTTTTAGAGAACCGCGTACCCTTTAGCTGCTGGTGGGATGAAACCTGGTCACAGCCAGTAGTGAGAACAGAATGGAGGTGCGTTTAAGGGTAAATATGGAGCTACCATGTGATCTGGTAGGCCCACTCATGGGCCTTTCACCTGATTAGACCAGAATCGAAAAGACACAGGCTGGCAATCCTGCACTGCAGCAACACGGACCATAGCCAAGACCTGGAAGAAACCGAAATGTCCATCAACAGAAAAATGCACCAAGAAGAAGTCGTCCATGTACACAATGGAATATTAGCCATGAAAAAGCATGGAACAGTGCCGTTGGCACCATCATAGAAGGATCTAGAGATAATCACCCAACTTGAAGTAAGAAAGAATCCGAAAGACAGACATCTTAGGACATCACTTATAGGTGTTACCTAAAAATTGATACCCATGAAATAATTTCCAAGAGACGGACACGCATAGATTCAGAAAACCAATTAATGTTTAACCAAATGGAAAGGAATAAGGAATGTATGAACTAGGACATGGGGGTTAACAGATATGCACTAATACTTATGAAATGTATAATCACAAAGTGCCTATGGAATTCGAAGAGAGGTCTACTCAACACCCTATAATAACATCCACGGGAAAGGATCGAAAGAGGAATAGACAGATACATTGATAGGATGAACCAGAAACTGTACACCTAGGAGAATCTACATTCGTATCAAATTTGCTCTGATAATTAATAAAAATTAAATTTAATAAACAAACAACAATTTAGGAGATATAAGCTCTTGGGGGTTTGCGCTGGCACATTCCACTCTAATTTGCAGCTTACTAACACGATTTCCAGGAAAGCTCTGTTGCCCAAAAACCCAGAGTTGGAAATGTAGAAATGCTGCCGCCTTGTGGCCGTTTCCCGCAAGAGCGGCATTAAACCCACAGCTAATGGTCACTGAACATTCACAAGGACTCAGGGCTGTAAAGGACACCTGCCCTACATAATTGTGCGGAGGTAGGGAATGGCCAAAAAAATTCCAAACTGGCACATTTTTCAAGGAGATAGTATGGAGGGGTAAGTTTTACTCACTCATTTTCAAAAAAGAGGAAAACGGATAAAAGCTCAACATCAGGAATTATTAGACTCATGCAAATCTAACCTCCAAAAAGGTTTCAACTCACACATGCCAACTACCATCAGCTAAAAGTCTGCAAACAACAAATGCTGAAGGGGTTTTAGAGAACTGTGTACCCTCTAGCTGCTGGTGAGATGTAAAGTGGTAACAGCCAATAATGAGAACAGAAAGGAGCTGTGTTTCAAAGTAAAAACTGAGCCACCATTCCATTCAGCAGGCCCCCCGCTGAGACTCTCACCTGAGAAGTCCAGAGTCGAGAAGGCACAGGCTTCAGCAGCTGCACTGCAGGAATTTTCACAATAGCCAAGACACGGAAGCAACCAAAAGGTCCATCACCAGATGAGTGGAAAAAGAAGAAGTGGTCCATGTACACAATGGACTGTTAGCCATGGAAAACAATGAAACACTGCTCTTGGAGGCACCATAGATGAGCCTAGAGATAATCACAGAACATGAGGTAAGTCGGAAAGCAAAAGACATATCCTATGATATCACTTATAGGCGTTATCTAACAACTGACACAAATGAACATATTTCCACAGAGAAAGACACTCACAGGCTTAGAAAACAAACTATGCTTATCTAAAAGGACAGGTGGGGGGAATGGAAAAATTAAGATTAGGGTTACCATACGTGTACAAATACCTATTAAATACATATAACAGAAAGACCGACCATATAGCAAGGGATGTCTATGGAAAACTCTGCAATAATTTACACGGGAAGTGGCTCTGTACATGAATATATATATATATATATGTTATGCACAAATGAACCAGATTGTGTACACTGAGGACAAACAGTATTCTAATCATTACCCCGATTAAAAAAACTAAAACAAGAAGTAATGTGACATAAACTTATTGGGGTTTCTCCTGGCACATTCCATTTTAATTTACAACCTAGGAACAGGACTTCCAGAAAGGCTCTGCTGCCCTAGGAACCAGATTTGGGAATGGAGAAATGCTGCCGCCTTGTGGCCGTTTCCCAAAACAGCAGCTTTAAACCCAGTGCTAATGCTCACTAGATATTCACACTCATTACAGGCCTATGAATGACACCTGACCTCAGAAACAATCCTGGGTTCGAAAATTGACCAAAACATTCAAAAGAGGGCAACCTTTCAGGAAGACAATTTCCAGAGGTTAACTGTACTCTCTGTTTCTTTCTGTTATTTTAACAGAACATTAAAAATGCGCGGAAAAATGCTGAACACTAGGAATAATTCAAGACATGCAAATCCAAATTACAAAAAACCTATCAGCTCACACCAGTCAGAATGGCCATCAGCAAAAATTCTGCAAACAGTAAATGCTGAAGGGTTTGAGGAGAAATGCCTACCCTTGGTTCAACGTGGGACATGGTAAGAGCCAGTAAGGAAAACACAAAGGAGGTGCCTTGGAAAGGTAAATACTGAGCTACCATTCAATCAAGCATACCCACTGCTGGGCCTATCACCTGACAGGATGAGAATCAAAACTAAACAGGCTGGGCTTCCCTGGTGGCACAGACGTTGAGAGTCCGCCTGCCGATGCAGGGGACACGGGTTTGTGCCCCGGTCCGGGAAGATCCCACATGCCGTGGAGAGGCTGGTCCCGTGAGCTATGGCTGCTGGGCCTGTGCATCCGGAGCCTCTGCTCTGCAACGGGAGGGGCCACCGCAGTGAGAGGCCCGCGTACCGCAAAAGAAATCAAAACCATAAAAAAAGATACAGGCTGAAAATCCTGCACTCCAGCAATATTTACCATAGACAACACTTGGAAGCTACAAAAATGTCCATCAACAGAGGAATGCACCAAGAACAAGTGGTCCATGTACGCAATGGAATATGACTCCAATAAAAAATATAAATTCAATTTAGAAAACAAACATAAGTAAGGAGACATCAGCATTTGGGGGTTTCTCCGGGCACATTCCACTCTAATATATAACCGAGGAACACCACTGCCAGGAAGGTCTGTTCGCCTAGTTACCAGATTGGGAAAAGCAGAAATGCTGCCTAGAGATAATCACAGAACATGAGGTAAGTCGGAAAGCAAAAGACATAATGAAAGAAATGCTGCCGCCCTCTGGCCGTTACCTGCAACAGCAGCTTTAAAACCTGTGCTAAGGGTCACTTCATATGCACCAGTACTGGAGGGCTGTAAATGAAACCTGCCCACAAAATGTCTTGAGGGAGGTAATGGCCAAAATATTTCTAAATGTCACACACACTTCACGAAGACAATTTGAAGAGGTAAGCTGTACTCACAGTTTGAAGAAAAAAAGGACATGCCAGAAAGCTCAATTTCAAGGGCTTATGAGACGCATGCAAATCCAACCCCAAAGAGGTATATCAGCTCACACTGGTCAGAATATACATCAGCAAAAAAACACTACAAACAGTAAATGCTGAAGGTGTTGTGGAGAAGTGCATACCCTCAGCTTTAAGAGGGACGTAACCTGGAAAGAGCCACCAATGAGAACAGAATGGAGGTGCCTTTGTAAAGTAAACATTTTGCTACTGTGTGATCCAGCAGGCCCACTCCTGGGCCGATCACCTAAGAAGACAGAATTGGAAAGACACAGGCAGGCAAATGTGCATTGCCGCTCTATTCCAATAGCCAAGACATGGAAGCAACCAAAAAGTCCATCAACAGATGAGTGGACAAAGAAGAACTGGTACATGTACAGAGGGAATATTAGCCAAGGGAAAAAAGGACACAATGCCATGTGCAGCACCGTAGATGAGTGTAGAGGTAGTCACGCGACTCGTACTAAGTCAGAAAGAGAGAGACACATATCGTATGATATCACTTATAGGTGTTACCTAAAAATTGATAGCAGTGAAGATATTTCCACAGAGAAGGGCAATCACAGATTCATTAAACAAACTTATGGTTCACCAAAGGAAAGGTGTGAGGATTGGATACATTAGGATATTGGGGTTAACAGACATATACAAACACAGGTGAACTATATAATCACCAAAGACCTACGGAATACCAAGAGAACACTACTCAACATTCTGTCATAACGTACATGGGACAAGGATCCCAGGAAGAATAGACATATGTATATGTGTAAAAGAACCACATCTTGCACACCTACAACATGCCAAACATTGTAATCAAACTTGCTGTGATGAAAAATAAAAATTAAATTAAAAAAAACAAACAAGAAATAGTGAGACATAAATTGAAGGGGCTTTCCTGATACATTCCATTCTAAATTACAACCTAGAACACGACTTCCATTGAGGTTCTGTTGCCCTAGTAACCGGGTTTGGTAAAGGAGAACTGCTGCCACCTTGTGGCCGTTTCACACAACAGCAGCTTTAATCCCAGCGCTAATGGTCAGTTGATATTCAAAATAATTGCAGGCCTGTAGATGACACCTCCCTGAAAAAAAATCCTGGGGTCGTATATCGATCAAAACATTCAAAAGACGTCCATATTTCAAAACGACAGTTTCAAGAGGCATAGTTTATGCACATTTGTCTTCTGTTTCTTTTACTTTCTTTCTTTTTTGTTAACAAAATGGGAATGGAAAAAGGCTGAACATCAGGAATCAATAAAGCCATGCAAATCCAGTGTACAAAAAAGTTCACCTCACAGCCGTCAGAATGGTCATCAGCCAAAAAGTCTACAAAGAATAAATGCTGAAGGGGTTTTAGAGAACCGCGTACCCTTTAGCTGCTGGTGGGATGAAACCTGGTCACAGCCAGTAGTGAGAACAGAATGGAGGTGCGTTTAAGGGTAAATATGGAGCTACCATGTGATCTGGTAGGCCCACTCATGGGCCTTTCACCTGATTAGACCAGAATCGAAAAGACACAGGCTGGCAATCCTGCACTGCAGCAACACGGACCATAGCCAAGACCTGGAAGAAACCGAAATGTCCATCAACAGAAAAATGCACCAAGAAGAAGTCGTCCATGTACACAATGGAATATTAGCCATGAAAAAGCATGGAACAGTGCCGTTGGCACCATCATAGAAGGATCTAGAGATAATCACCCAACTTGAAGTAAGAAAGAATCCGAAAGACAGACATCTTAGGACATCACTTATAGGTGTTACCTAAAAATTGATACCCATGAAATAATTTCCAAGAGACGGACACGCATAGATTCAGAAAACCAATTAATGTTTAACCAAATGGAAAGGAATAAGGAATGTATGAACTAGGACATGGGGGTTAACAGATATGCACTAATACTTATGAAATGTATAATCACAAAGTGCCTATGGAATTCGAAGAGAGGTCTACTCAACACCCTATAATAACATCCACGGGAAAGGATCGAAAGAGGAATAGACAGATACATTGATAGGATGAACCAGAAACTGTACACCTAGGAGAATCTACATTCGTATCAAATTTGCTCTGATAATTAATAAAAATTAAATTTAATAAACAAACAACAATTTAGGAGATATAAGCTCTTGGGGGTTTGCGCTGGCACATTCCACTCTAATTTGCAGCTTACTAACACGATTTCCAGGAAAGCTCTGTTGCCCAAAAACCCAGAGTTGGAAATGTAGAAATGCTGCCGCCTTGTGGCCGTTTCCCGCAAGAGCGGCATTAAACCCACAGCTAATGGTCACTGAACATTCACAAGGACTCAGGGCTGTAAAGGACACCTGCCCTACATAATTGTGCGGAGGTAGGGAATGGCCAAAAAAATTCCAAACTGGCACATTTTTCAAGGAGATAGTATGGAGGGGTAAGTTTTACTCACTCATTTTCAAAAAAGAGGAAAATGGATAAAAGCTCAACATCAGGAATTATTAGACTCATGCAAATCTAACCTCCAAAAAGGTTTCAACTCACACATGCCAACTACCATCAGCTAAAAGTCTGCAAACAACAAATGCTGAAGGGGTTTTAGAGAACTGTGTACCCTCTAGCTGCTGGTGAGATGTAAAGTGGTAACAGCCAATAATGAGAACAGAAAGGAGCTGTGTTTCAAAGTAAAAACTGAGCCACCATTCCATTCAGCAGGCCCCCCGCTGAGACTCTCACCTGAGAAGTCCAGAGTCGAGAAGGCACAGGCTTCAGCAGCTGCACTGCAGGAATTTTCACAATAGCCAAGACACGGAAGCAACCAAAAGGTCCATCACCAGATGAGTGGAAAAAGAAGAAGGGGTCCATGTACACAATGGACTGTTAGCCATGGAAAACAATGAAACACTGCTCTTGGAGGCACCATAGATGAGCCTAGAGATAATCACAGAACATGAGGTAAGTCGGAAAGCAAAAGACATATCCTATGATATCACTTATAGGCGTTATCTAACAACTGACACAAATGAACATATTTCCACAGAGAAAGACACTCACAGGCTTAGAAAACAAACTATGCTTATCTAAAAGGACAGGTGGGGGGAATGGAAAAATTAAGATTAGGGTTACCATACGTGTACAAATACCTATTAAATACATATAACAGAAAGACCGACCATATAGCAAGGGATGTCTATGGAAAACTCTGCAATAATTTACACGGGAAGTGGCTCTGTACATGAATATATATATATATATATGTTATGCACAAATGAACCAGATTGTGTACACTGAGGACAAACAGTATTCTAATCATTACCCCGATTAAAAAAACTAAAACAAGAAGTAATGTGACATAAACTTATTGGGGTTTCTCCTGGCACATTCCATTTTAATTTACAACCTAGGAACAGGACTTCCAGAAAGGCTCTGCTGCCCTAGGAACCAGATTTGGGAATGGAGAAATGCTGCCGCCTTGTGGCCGTTTCCCAAAACAGCAGCTTTAAACCCAGTGCTAATGCTCACTAGATATTCACACTCATTACAGGCCTATGAATGACACCTGACCTCAGAAACAATCCTGGGTTCGAAAATTGACCAAAACATTCAAAAGAGGGCAACCTTTCAGGAAGACAATTTCCAGAGGTTAACTGTACTCTCTGTTTCTTTCTGTTATTTTAACAGAACATTAAAAATGCGCGGAAAAATGCTGAACACTAGGAATAATTCAAGACATGCAAATCCAAATTACAAAAAACCTATCAGCTCACACCAGTCAGAATGGCCATCAGCAAAAATTCTGCAAACAGTAAATGCTGAAGGGTTTGAGGAGAAATGCCTACCCTTGGTTCAACGTGGGACATGGTAAGAGCCAGTAAGGAAAACACAAAGGAGGTGCCTTGGAAAGGTAAATACTGAGCTACCATTCAATCAAGCATACCCACTGCTGGGCCTATCACCTGACAGGATGAGAATCAAAACTAAACAGGCTGGGCTTCCCTGGTGGCACAGACGTTGAGAGTCCGCCTGCCGATGCAGGGGACACGGGTTTGTGCCCCGGTCCGGGAAGATCCCACATGCCGTGGAGAGGCTGGTCCCGTGAGCTATGGCTGCTGGGCCTGTGCATCCGGAGCCTCTGCTCTGCAACGGGAGGGGCCACCGCAGTGAGAGGCCCGCGTACCGCAAAAGAAATCAAAACCATAAAAAAAGATACAGGCTGAAAATCCTGCACTCCAGCAATATTTACCATAGACAACACTTGGAAGCTACAAAAATGTCCATCAACAGAGGAATGCACCAAGAACAAGTGGTCCATGTACGCAATGGAATATGACTCCAATAAAAAATATAAATTCAATTTAGAAAACAAACATAAGTAAGGAGACATCAGCATTTGGGGGTTTCTCCGGGCACATTCCACTCTAATATATAACCGAGGAACACCACTGCCAGGAAGGTCTGTTCGCCTAGTTACCAGATTGGGAAAAGCAGAAATGCTGCCTAGAGATAATCACAGAACATGAGGTAAGTCGGAAAGCAAAAGACATAATGAAAGAAATGCTGCCGCCCTCTGGCCGTTACCTGCAACAGCAGCTTTAAAACCTGTGCTAAGGGTCACTTCATATGCACCAGTACTGGAGGGCTGTAAATGAAACCTGCCCACAAAATGTCTTGAGGGAGGTAATGGCCAAAATATTTCTAAATGTCACACACACTTCACGAAGACAATTTGAAGAGGTAAGCTGTACTCACAGTTTGAAGAAAAAAAGGACATGCCAGAAAGCTCAATTTCAAGGGCTTATGAGACGCATGCAAATCCAACCCCAAAGAGGTATATCAGCTCACACTGGTCAGAATATACATCAGCAAAAAAACACTACAAACAGTAAATGCTGAAGGTGTTGTGGAGAAGTGCATACCCTCAGCTTTAAGAGGGACGTAACCTGGAAAGAGCCACCAATGAGAACAGAATGGAGGTGCCTTTGTAAAGTAAACATTTTGCTACTGTGTGATCCAGCAGGCCCACTCCTGGGCCGATCACCTAAGAAGACAGAATTGGAAAGACACAGGCAGGCAAATGTGCATTGCCGCTCTATTCCAATAGCCAAGACATGGAAGCAACCAAAAAGTCCATCAACAGATGAGTGGACAAAGAAGAACTGGTACATGTACAGAGGGAATATTAGCCAAGGGAAAAAAGGACACAATGCCATGTGCAGCACCGTAGATGAGTCTAGAGGTAGTCACGCGACTCGTACTAAGTCAGAAAGAGAGAGACACATATCGTATGATATCACTTATAGGTGTTACCTAAAAATTGATAGCAGTGAAGATATTTCCACAGAGAAGGGCAATCACAGATTCATTAAACAAACTTATGGTTCACCAAAGGAAAGGTGTGAGGATTGGATACATTAGGATATTGGGGTTAACAGACATATACAAACACAGGTGAACTATATAATCACCAAAGACCTACGGAATACCAAGAGAAGACTACTCAACATTCTGTCATAACGTACATGGGACAAGGATCCCAGGAAGAATAGACATATGTATATGTGTAAAAGAACCACATCTTGCACACCTACAACATGCCAAACATTGTAATCAAACTTGCTGTGATGAAAAATAAAAATTAAATTAAAAAAAACAAACAAGAAATAGTGAGACATAAATTGAAGGGGCTTTCCTGATACATTCCATTCTAAATTACAACCTAGAACACGACTTCCATTGAGGTTCTGTTGCCCTAGTAACCGGGTTTGGTAAAGGAGAACTGCTGCCACCCTGTGGCCGTTTCACACAACAGCAGCTTTAATCCCAGCGCTAATGGTCAGTTGATATTCAAAATAATTGCAGGCCTGTAGATGACACCTCCCTGAAAAAAAATCCTGGGGTCGTATATCGATCAAAACATTCAAAAGACGTCCATATTTCAAAACGACAGTTTCAAGAGGCATAGTTTATGCACATTTGTCTTCTGTTTCTTTTACTTTCTTTCTTTTTTGTTAACAAAATGGGAATGGAAAAAGGCTGAACATCAGGAATCAATAAAGCCATGCAAATCCAGTGTACAAAAAAGTTCACCTCACAGCCGTCAGAATGGTCATCAGCCAAAAAGTCTACAAAGAATAAATGCTGAAGGGGTTTTAGAGAACCGCGTACCCTTTAGCTGCTGGTGGGATGAAACCTGGTCACAGCCAGTAGTGAGAACAGAATGGAGGTGCGTTTAAGGGTAAATATGGAGCTACCATGTGATCTGGTAGGCCCACTCATGGGCCTTTCACCTGATTAGACCAGAATCGAAAAGACACAGGCTGGCAATCCTGCACTGCAGCAACACGGACCACAGCCAAGACCTGGAAGAAACCGAAATGTCCATCAACAGAAAAATGCACCAAGAAGAAGTCGTCCATGTACACAATGGAATATTAGCCATGAAAAAGCATGGAACAGTGCCGTTGGCACCATCATAGAAGGATCTAGAGATAATCACCCAACTTGAAGTAAGAAAGAAACCGAAAGACAGACATCTTAGGACATCACTTATAGGTGTTACCTAAAAATTGATACCCATGAAATAATTTCCAAGAGACGGACACGCATAGATTCAGAAAACCAATTAATGTTTAACCAAATGGAAAGGAATAAGGAATGTATGAACTAGGACATGGGGGTTAACAGATATGCACTAATACTTATGAAATGTATAATCACAAAGTGCCTATGGAATACGAAGAGAGGTCTACTCAACACCCTATAATAACATCCACGGGAAAGGATCGAAAGAGGAATAGACAGATACATTGATAGGATGAACCAGAAACTGTACACCTAGGAGAATCTACATTCTTATCAAATTTGCTCTGATAATTAATAAAAATTAAATTTAATAAACAAACAACAATTTAGGAGATATAAGCTCTTGGGGGTTTGCGCTGGCACATTCCACTCTAATTTGCAGCTTACTAACACGATTTCCAGGAAAGCTCTGTTGCCCAAAAACCCAGAGTTGGAAATGTAGAAATGCTGCCGCCTTGTGGCCGTTTCCCGCAAGAGCGGCATTAAACCCACAGCTAATGGTCACTTAACATTCACAAGGACTCAGGGCTGTAAAGGACACCTGCCCTACATAATTGTGCGGAGGTAGGGAATGGCCAAAAAAATTCCAAACTGGCACATTTTTCAAGGAGATAGTATGGAGGGGTAAGTTTTACTCACTCATTTTCAAAAAAGAGGAAAACGGATAAAAGCTCAACATCAGGAATTATTAGACTCATGCAAATCTAACCTCCAAAAAGGTTTCAACTCACACATGCCAACTACCATCAGCTAAAAGTCTGCAAACAACAAATGCTGAAGGGGTTTTAGAGAACTGTGTACCCTCTAGCTGCTGGTGAGATGTAAAGTGGTAACAGCCAATAATGAGAACAGAAAGGAGCTGTGTTTCAAAGTAAAAACTGAGCCACCATTCCATTCAGCAGGCCCCCCGCTGAGACTCTCACCTGAGAAGTCCAGAGTCGAGAAGGCACAGGCTTCAGCAGCTGCACTGCAGGAATTTTCACAATAGCCAAGACACGGAAGCAACCAAAAGGTCCATCACCAGATGAGTGGAAAAAGAAGAAGGGGTCCATGTACACAATGGACTGTTAGCCATGGAAAACAATGAAACACTGCTCTTGGAGGCACCATAGATGAGCCTAGAGATAATCACAGAACATGAGGTAAGTCGGAAAGCAAAAGACATATCCTATGATATCACTTATAGGCGTTATCTAACAACTGACACAAATGAACATATTTCCACAGAGAAAGACACTCACAGGCTTAGAAAACAAACTATGCTTATCTAAAAGGACAGGTGGGGGGAATGGAAAAATTAAGATTAGGGTTACCATACGTGTACAAATACCTATTAAATACATATAACAGAAAGACCGACCATATAGCAAGGGATGTCTATGGAAAACTCTGCAATAATTTACACGGGAAGTGGCTCTGTACATGAATATATATATATATATATGTTATGCACAAATGAACCAGATTGTGTACACTGAGGACAAACAGTATTCTAATCATTACCCCGATTAAAAAAACTAAAACAAGAAGTAATGTGACATAAACTTATTGGGGTTTCTCCTGGCACATTCCATTTTAATTTACAACCTAGGAACAGGACTTCCAGAAAGGCTCTGCTGCCCTAGGAACCAGATTTGGGAATGGAGAAATGCTGCCGCCTTGTGGCCGTTTCCCAAAACAGCAGCTTTAAACCCAGTGCTAATGCTCACTAGATATTCACACTCATTACAGGCCTATGAATGACACCTGACCTCAGAAACAATCCTGGGTTCGAAAATTGACCAAAACATTCAAAAGAGGGCAACCTTTCAGGAAGACAATTTCCAGAGGTTAACTGTACTCTCTGTTTCTTTCTGTTATTTTAACAGAACATTAAAAATGCGCGGAAAAATGCTGAACACTAGGAATAATTCAAGACATGCAAATCCAAATTACAAAAAACCTATCAGCTCACACCAGTCAGAATGGCCATCAGCAAAAATTCTGCAAACAGTAAATGCTGAAGGGTTTGAGGAGAAATGCCTACCCTTGGTTCAACGTGGGACATGGTAAGAGCCAGTAAGGAAAACACAAAGGAGGTGCCTTGGAAAGGTAAATACTGAGCTACCATTCAATCAAGCATACCCACTGCTGGGCCTATCACCTGACAGGATGAGAATCAAAACTAAACAGGCTGGGCTTCCCTGGTGGCACAGACGTTGAGAGTCCGCCTGCCGATGCAGGGGACACGGGTTTGTGCCCCGGTCCGGGAAGATCCCACATGCCGTGGAGAGGCTGGTCCCGTGAGCTATGGCTGCTGGGCCTGTGCATCCGGAGCCTCTGCTCTGCAACGGGAGGGGCCACCGCAGTGAGAGGCCCGCGTACCGCAAAAGAAATCAAAACCATAAAAAAAGATACAGGCTGAAAATCCTGCACTCCAGCAATATTTACCATAGACAACACTTGGAAGCTACAAAAATGTCCATCAACAGAGGAATGCACCAAGAACAAGTGGTCCATGTACGCAATGGAATATGACTCCAATAAAAAATATAAATTCAATTTAGAAAACAAACATAAGTAAGGAGACATCAGCATTTGGGGGTTTCTCCGGGCACATTCCACTCTAATATATAACCGAGGAACACCACTGCCAGGAAGGTCTGTTCGCCTAGTTACCAGATTGGGAAAAGCAGAAATGCTGCCTAGAGATAATCACAGAACATGAGGTAAGTCGGAAAGCAAAAGACATAATGAAAGAAATGCTGCCGCCCTCTGGCCGTTACCTGCAACAGCAGCTTTAAAACCTGTGCTAAGGGTCACTTCATATGCACCAGTACTGGAGGGCTGTAAATGAAACCTGCCCACAAAATGTCTTGAGGGAGGTAATGGCCAAAATATTTCTAAATGTCACACACACTTCACGAAGACAATTTGAAGAGGTAAGCTGTACTCACAGTTTGAAGAAAAAAAGGACATGCCAGAAAGCTCAATTTCAAGGGCTTATGAGACGCATGCAAATCCAACCCCAAAGAGGTATATCAGCTCACACTGGTCAGAATATACATCAGCAAAAAAACACTACAAACAGTAAATGCTGAAGGTGTTGTGGAGAAGTGCATACCCTCAGCTTTAAGAGGGACGTAACCTGGAAAGAGCCACCAATGAGAACAGAATGGAGGTGCCTTTGTAAAGTAAACATTTTGCTACTGTGTGATCCAGCAGGCCCACTCCTGGGCCGATCACCTAAGAAGACAGAATTGGAAAGACACAGGCAGGCAAATGTGCATTGCCGCTCTATTCCAATAGCCAAGACATGGAAGCAACCAAAAAGTCCATCAACAGATGAGTGGACAAAGAAGAACTGGTACATGTACAGAGGGAATATTAGCCAAGGGAAAAAAGGACACAATGCCATGTGCAGCACCGTAGATGAGTCTAGAGGTAGTCACGCGACTCGTACTAAGTCAGAAAGAGAGAGACACATATCGTATGATATCACTTATAGGTGTTACCTAAAAATTGATAGCAGTGAAGATATTTCCACAGAGAAGGGCAATCACAGATTCATTAAACAAACTTATGGTTCACCAAAGGAAAGGTGTGAGGATTGGATACATTAGGATATTGGGGTTAACAGACATATACAAACACAGGTGAACTATATAATCACCAAAGACCTACGGAATACCAAGAGAAGACTACTCAACATTCTGTCATAACGTACATGGGACAAGGATCCCAGGAAGAATAGACATATGTATATGTGTAAAAGAACCACATCTTGCACACCTACAACATGCCAAACATTGTAATCAAACTTGCTGTGATGAAAAATAAAAATTAAATTAAAAAAAACAAACAAGAAATAGTGAGACATAAATTGAAGGGGCTTTCCTGATACATTCCATTCTAAATTACAACCTAGAACACGACTTCCATTGAGGTTCTGTTGCCCTAGTAACCGGGTTTGGTAAAGGAGAACTGCTGCCACCCTGTGGCCGTTTCACACAACAGCAGCTTTAATCCCAGCGCTAATGGTCAGTTGATATTCAAAATAATTGCAGGCCTGTAGATGACACCTCCCTGAAAAAAAATCCTGGGGTCGTATATCGATCAAAACATTCAAAAGACGTCCATATTTCAAAACGACAGTTTCAAGAGGCATAGTTTATGCACATTTGTCTTCTGTTTCTTTTACTTTCTTTTTTGTTAACAAAATGGGAATGGAAAAAGGCTGAACATCAGGAATCAATAAAGCCATGCAAATCCAGTGTACAAAAAAGTTCACCTCACAGCCGTCAGAATGGTCATCAGCCAAAAAGTCTACAAAGAATAAATGCTGAAGGGGTTTTAGAGAACCGCGTACCCTTTAGCTGCTGGTGGGATGAAACCTGGTCACAGCCAGTAGTGAGAACAGAATGGAGGTGCGTTTAAGGGTAAATATGGAGCTACCATGTGATCTGGTAGGCCCACTCATGGGCCTTTCACCTGATTAGACCAGAATCGAAAAGACACAGGCTGGCAATCCTGCACTGCAGCAACACGGACCACAGCCAAGACCTGGAAGAAACCGAAATGTCCATCAACAGAAAAATGCACCAAGAAGAAGTCGTCCATGTACACAATGGAATATTAGCCATGAAAAAGCATGGAACAGTGCCGTTGGCACCATCATAGAAGGATCTAGAGATAATCACCCAACTTGAAGTAAGAAAGAAACCGAAAGACAGACATCTTAGGACATCACTTATAGGTGTTACCTAAAAATTGATACCCATGAAATAATTTCCAAGAGACGGACACGCATAGATTCAGAAAACCAATTAATGTTTAACCAAATGGAAAGGAATAAGGAATGTATGAACTAGGACATGGGGGTTAACAGATATGCACTAATACTTATGAAATGTATAATCACAAAGTGCCTATGGAATACGAAGAGAGGTCTACTCAACACCCTATAATAACATCCACGGGAAAGGATCGAAAGAGGAATAGACAGATACATTGATAGGATGAACCAGAAACTGTACACCTAGGAGAATCTACATTCTTATCAAATTTGCTCTGATAATTAATAAAAATTAAATTTAATAAACAAACAACAATTTAGGAGATATAAGCTCTTGGGGGTTTGCGCTGGCACATTCCACTCTAATTTGCAGCTTACTAACACGATTTCCAGGAAAGCTCTGTTGCCCAAAAACCCAGAGTTGGAAATGTAGAAATGCTGCCGCCTTGTGGCCGTTTCCCGCAAGAGCGGCATTAAACCCACAGCTAATGGTCACTTAACATTCACAAGGACTCAGGGCTGTAAAGGACACCTGCCCTACATAATTGTGCGGAGGTAGGGAATGGCCAAAAAAATTCCAAACTGGCACATTTTTCAAGGAGATAGTATGGAGGGGTAAGTTTTACTCACTCATTTTCAAAAAAGAGGAAAACGGATAAAAGCTCAACATCAGGAATTATTAGACTCATGCAAATCTAACCTCCAAAAAGGTTTCAACTCACACATGCCAACTACCATCAGCTAAAAGTCTGCAAACAACAAATGCTGAAGGGGTTTTAGAGAACTGTGTACCCTCTAGCTGCTGGTGAGATGTAAAGTGGTAACAGCCAATAATGAGAACAGAAAGGAGCTGTGTTTCAAAGTAAAAACTGAGCCACCATTCCATTCAGCAGGCCCCCCGCTGAGACTCTCACCTGAGAAGTCCAGAGTCGAGAAGGCACAGGCTTCAGCAGCTGCACTGCAGGAATTTTCACAATAGCCAAGACACGGAAGCAACCAAAAGGTCCATCACCAGATGAGTGGAAAAAGAAGAAGTGGTCCATGTACACAATGGACTGTTAGCCATGGAAAACAATGAAACACTGCTCTTGGAGGCACCATAGATGAGCCTAGAGATAATCACAGAACATGAGGTAAGTCGGAAAGCAAAAGACATATCCTATGATATCACTTATAGGCGTTATCTAACAACTGACACAAATGAACATATTTCCACAGAGAAAGACACTCACAGGCTTAGAAAACAAACTATGCTTATCTAAAAGGACAGGTGGGGGGAATGGAAAAATTAAGATTAGGGTTACCATACGTGTACAAATACCTATTAAATACATATAACAGAAAGACCGACCATATAGCAAGGGATGTCTATGGAAAACTCTGCAATAATTTACACGGGAAGTGGCTCTGTACATGAATATATATATATATATATGTTATGCACAAATGAACCAGATTGTGTACACTGAGGACAAACAGTATTCTAATCATTACCCCGATTAAAAAAACTAAAACAAGAAGTAATGTGACATAAACTTATTGGGGTTTCTCCTGGCACATTCCATTTTAATTTACAACCTAGGAACAGGACTTCCAGAAAGGCTCTGCTGCCCTAGGAACCAGATTTGGGAATGGAGAAATGCTGCCGCCTTGTGGCCGTTTCCCAAAACAGCAGCTTTAAACCCAGTGCTAATGCTCACTAGATATTCACACTCATTACAGGCCTATGAATGACACCTGACCTCAGAAACAATCCTGGGTTCGAAAATTGACCAAAACATTCAAAAGAGGGCAACCTTTCAGGAAGACAATTTCCAGAGGTTAACTGTACTCTCTGTTTCTTTCTGTTATTTTAACAGAACATTAAAAATGCGCGGAAAAATGCTGAACACTAGGAATAATTCAAGACATGCAAATCCAAATTACAAAAAACCTATCAGCTCACACCAGTCAGAATGGCCATCAGCAAAAATTCTGCAAACAGTAAATGCTGAAGGGTTTGAGGAGAAATGCCTACCCTTGGTTCAACGTGGGACATGGTAAGAGCCAGTAAGGAAAACACAAAGGAGGTGCCTTGGAAAGGTAAATACTGAGCTACCATTCAATCAAGCATACCCACTGCTGGGCCTATCACCTGACAGGATGAGAATCAAAACTAAACAGGCTGGGCTTCCCTGGTGGCACAGACGTTGAGAGTCCGCCTGCCGATGCAGGGGACACGGGTTTGTGCCCCGGTCCGGGAAGATCCCACATGCCGTGGAGAGGCTGGTCCCGTGAGCTATGGCTGCTGGGCCTGTGCATCCGGAGCCTCTGCTCTGCAACGGGAGGGGCCACCGCAGTGAGAGGCCCGCGTACCGCAAAAGAAATCAAAACCATAAAAAAAGATACAGGCTGAAAATCCTGCACTCCAGCAATATTTACCATAGACAACACTTGGAAGCTACAAAAATGTCCATCAACAGAGGAATGCACCAAGAACAAGTGGTCCATGTACGCAATGGAATATGACTCCAATAAAAAATATAAATTCAATTTAGAAAACAAACATAAGTAAGGAGACATCAGCATTTGGGGGTTTCTCCGGGCACATTCCACTCTAATATATAACCGAGGAACACCACTGCCAGGAAGGTCTGTTCGCCTAGTTACCAGATTGGGAAAAGCAGAAATGCTGCCTAGAGATAATCACAGAACATGAGGTAAGTCGGAAAGCAAAAGACATAATGAAAGAAATGCTGCCGCCCTCTGGCCGTTACCTGCAACAGCAGCTTTAAAACCTGTGCTAAGGGTCACTTCATATGCACCAGTACTGGAGGGCTGTAAATGAAACCTGCCCACAAAATGTCTTGAGGGAGGTAATGGCCAAAATATTTCTAAATGTCACACACACTTCACGAAGACAATTTGAAGAGGTAAGCTGTACTCACAGTTTGAAGAAAAAAAGGACATGCCAGAAAGCTCAATTTCAAGGGCTTATGAGACGCATGCAAATCCAACCCCAAAGAGGTATATCAGCTCACACTGGTCAGAATATACATCAGCAAAAAAACACTACAAACAGTAAATGCTGAAGGTGTTGTGGAGAAGTGCATACCCTCAGCTTTAAGAGGGACGTAACCTGGAAAGAGCCACCAATGAGAACAGAATGGAGGTGCCTTTGTAAAGTAAACATTTTGCTACTGTGTGATCCAGCAGGCCCACTCCTGGGCCGATCACCTAAGAAGACAGAATTGGAAAGACACAGGCAGGCAAATGTGCATTGCCGCTCTATTCCAATAGCCAAGACATGGAAGCAACCAAAAAGTCCATCAACAGATGAGTGGACAAAGAAGAACTGGTACATGTACAGAGGGAATATTAGCCAAGGGAAAAAAGGACACAATGCCATGTGCAGCACCGTAGATGAGTGTAGAGGTAGTCACGCGACTCGTACTAAGTCAGAAAGAGAGAGACACATATCGTATGATATCACTTATAGGTGTTACCTAAAAATTGATAGCAGTGAAGATATTTCCACAGAGAAGGGCAATCACAGATTCATTAAACAAACTTATGGTTCACCAAAGGAAAGGTGTGAGGATTGGATACATTAGGATATTGGGGTTAACAGACATATACAAACACAGGTGAACTATATAATCACCAAAGACCTACGGAATACCAAGAGAAGACTACTCAACATTCTGTCATAACGTACATGGGACAAGGATCCCAGGAAGAATAGACATATGTATATGTGTAAAAGAACCACATCTTGCACACCTACAACATGCCAAACATTGTAATCAAACTTGCTGTGATGAAAAATAAAAATTAAATTAAAAAAAACAAACAAGAAATAGTGAGACATAAATTGAAGGGGCTTTCCTGATACATTCCATTCTAAATTACAACCTAGAACACGACTTCCATTGAGGTTCTGTTGCCCTAGTAACCGGGTTTGGTAAAGGAGAACTGCTGCCACCTTGTGGCCGTTTCACACAACAGCAGCTTTAATCCCAGCGCTAATGGTCAGTTGATATTCAAAATAATTGCAGGCCTGTAGATGACACCTCCCTGAAAAAAAATCCTGGGGTCGTATATCGATCAAAACATTCAAAAGACGTCCATATTTCAAAACGACAGTTTCAAGAGGCATAGTTTATGCACATTTGTCTTCTGTTTCTTTTACTTTCTTTCTTTTTTGTTAACAAAATGGGAATGGAAAAAGGCTGAACATCAGGAATCAATAAAGCCATGCAAATCCAGTGTACAAAAAAGTTCACCTCACAGCCGTCAGAATGGTCATCAGCCAAAAAGTCTACAAAGAATAAATGCTGAAGGGGTTTTAGAGAACCGCGTACCCTTTAGCTGCTGGTGGGATGAAACCTGGTCACAGCCAGTAGTGAGAACAGAATGGAGGTGCGTTTAAGGGTAAATATGGAGCTACCATGTGATCTGGTAGGCCCACTCATGGGCCTTTCACCTGATTAGACCAGAATCGAAAAGACACAGGCTGGCAATCCTGCACTGCAGCAACACGGACCATAGCCAAGACCTGGAAGAAACCGAAATGTCCATCAACAGAAAAATGCACCAAGAAGAAGTCGTCCATGTACACAATGGAATATTAGCCATGAAAAAGCATGGAACAGTGCCGTTGGCACCATCATAGAAGGATCTAGAGATAATCACCCAACTTGAAGTAAGAAAGAATCCGAAAGACAGACATCTTAGGACATCACTTATAGGTGTTACCTAAAAATTGATACCCATGAAATAATTTCCAAGAGACGGACACGCATAGATTCAGAAAACCAATTAATGTTTAACCAAATGGAAAGGAATAAGGAATGTATGAACTAGGACATGGGGGTTAACAGATATGCACTAATACTTATGAAATGTATAATCACAAAGTGCCTATGGAATTCGAAGAGAGGTCTACTCAACACCCTATAATAACATCCACGGGAAAGGATCGAAAGAGGAATAGACAGATACATTGATAGGATGAACCAGAAACTGTACACCTAGGAGAATCTACATTCGTATCAAATTTGCTCTGATAATTAATAAAAATTAAATTTAATAAACAAACAACAATTTAGGAGATATAAGCTCTTGGGGGTTTGCGCTGGCACATTCCACTCTAATTTGCAGCTTACTAACACGATTTCCAGGAAAGCTCTGTTGCCCAAAAACCCAGAGTTGGAAATGTAGAAATGCTGCCGCCTTGTGGCCGTTTCCCGCAAGAGCGGCATTAAACCCACAGCTAATGGTCACTGAACATTCACAAGGACTCAGGGCTGTAAAGGACACCTGCCCTACATAATTGTGCGGAGGTAGGGAATGGCCAAAAAAATTCCAAACTGGCACATTTTTCAAGGAGATAGTATGGAGGGGTAAGTTTTACTCACTCATTTTCAAAAAAGAGGAAAACGGATAAAAGCTCAACATCAGGAATTATTAGACTCATGCAAATCTAACCTCCAAAAAGGTTTCAACTCACACATGCCAACTACCATCAGCTAAAAGTCTGCAAACAACAAATGCTGAAGGGGTTTTAGAGAACTGTGTACCCTCTAGCTGCTGGTGAGATGTAAAGTGGTAACAGCCAATAATGAGAACAGAAAGGAGCTGTGTTTCAAAGTAAAAACTGAGCCACCATTCCATTCAGCAGGCCCCCCGCTGAGACTCTCACCTGAGAAGTCCAGAGTCGAGAAGGCACAGGCTTCAGCAGCTGCACTGCAGGAATTTTCACAATAGCCAAGACACGGAAGCAACCAAAAGGTCCATCACCAGATGAGTGGAAAAAGAAGAAGTGGTCCATGTACACAATGGACTGTTAGCCATGGAAAACAATGAAACACTGCTCTTGGAGGCACCATAGATGAGCCTAGAGATAATCACAGAACATGAGGTAAGTCGGAAAGCAAAAGACATATCCTATGATATCACTTATAGGCGTTATCTAACAACTGACACAAATGAACATATTTCCACAGAGAAAGACACTCACAGGCTTAGAAAACAAACTATGCTTATCTAAAAGGACAGGTGGGGGGAATGGAAAAATTAAGATTAGGGTTACCATACGTGTACAAATACCTATTAAATACATATAACAGAAAGACCGACCATATAGCAAGGGATGTCTATGGAAAACTCTGCAATAATTTACACGGGAAGTGGCTCTGTACATGAATATATATATATATATATGTTATGCACAAATGAACCAGATTGTGTACACTGAGGACAAACAGTATTCTAATCATTACCCCGATTAAAAAAACTAAAACAAGAAGTAATGTGACATAAACTTATTGGGGTTTCTCCTGGCACATTCCATTTTAATTTACAACCTAGGAACAGGACTTCCAGAAAGGCTCTGCTGCCCTAGGAACCAGATTTGGGAATGGAGAAATGCTGCCGCCTTGTGGCCGTTTCCCAAAACAGCAGCTTTAAACCCAGTGCTAATGCTCACTAGATATTCACACTCATTACAGGCCTATGAATGACACCTGACCTCAGAAACAATCCTGGGTTCGAAAATTGACCAAAACATTCAAAAGAGGGCAACCTTTCAGGAAGACAATTTCCAGAGGTTAACTGTACTCTCTGTTTCTTTCTGTTATTTTAACAGAACATTAAAAATGCGCGGAAAAATGCTGAACACTAGGAATAATTCAAGACATGCAAATCCAAATTACAAAAAACCTATCAGCTCACACCAGTCAGAATGGCCATCAGCAAAAATTCTGCAAACAGTAAATGCTGAAGGGTTTGAGGAGAAATGCCTACCCTTGGTTCAACGTGGGACATGGTAAGAGCCAGTAAGGAAAACACAAAGGAGGTGCCTTGGAAAGGTAAATACTGAGCTACCATTCAATCAAGCATACCCACTGCTGGGCCTATCACCTGACAGGATGAGAATCAAAACTAAACAGGCTGGGCTTCCCTGGTGGCACAGACGTTGAGAGTCCGCCTGCCGATGCAGGGGACACGGGTTTGTGCCCCGGTCCGGGAAGATCCCACATGCCGTGGAGAGGCTGGTCCCGTGAGCTATGGCTGCTGGGCCTGTGCATCCGGAGCCTCTGCTCTGCAACGGGAGGGGCCACCGCAGTGAGAGGCCCGCGTACCGCAAAAGAAATCAAAACCATAAAAAAAGATACAGGCTGAAAATCCTGCACTCCAGCAATATTTACCATAGACAACACTTGGAAGCTACAAAAATGTCCATCAACAGAGGAATGCACCAAGAACAAGTGGTCCATGTACGCAATGGAATATGACTCCAATAAAAAATATAAATTCAATTTAGAAAACAAACATAAGTAAGGAGACATCAGCATTTGGGGGTTTCTCCGGGCACATTCCACTCTAATATATAACCGAGGAACACCACTGCCAGGAAGGTCTGTTCGCCTAGTTACCAGATTGGGAAAAGCAGAAATGCTGCCTAGAGATAATCACAGAACATGAGGTAAGTCGGAAAGCAAAAGACATAATGAAAGAAATGCTGCCGCCCTCTGGCCGTTACCTGCAACAGCAGCTTTAAAACCTGTGCTAAGGGTCACTTCATATGCACCAGTACTGGAGGGCTGTAAATGAAACCTGCCCACAAAATGTCTTGAGGGAGGTAATGGCCAAAATATTTCTAAATGTCACACACACTTCACGAAGACAATTTGAAGAGGTAAGCTGTACTCACAGTTTGAAGAAAAAAAGGACATGCCAGAAAGCTCAATTTCAAGGGCTTATGAGACGCATGCAAATCCAACCCCAAAGAGGTATATCAGCTCACACTGGTCAGAATATACATCAGCAAAAAAACACTACAAACAGTAAATGCTGAAGGTGTTGTGGAGAAGTGCATACCCTCAGCTTTAAGAGGGACGTAACCTGGAAAGAGCCACCAATGAGAACAGAATGGAGGTGCCTTTGTAAAGTAAACATTTTGCTACTGTGTGATCCAGCAGGCCCACTCCTGGGCCGATCACCTAAGAAGACAGAATTGGAAAGACACAGGCAGGCAAATGTGCATTGCCGCTCTATTCCAATAGCCAAGACATGGAAGCAACCAAAAAGTCCATCAACAGATGAGTGGACAAAGAAGAACTGGTACATGTACAGAGGGAATATTAGCCAAGGGAAAAAAGGACACAATGCCATGTGCAGCACCGTAGATGAGTGTAGAGGTAGTCACGCGACTCGTACTAAGTCAGAAAGAGAGAGACACATATCGTATGATATCACTTATAGGTGTTACCTAAAAATTGATAGCAGTGAAGATATTTCCACAGAGAAGGGCAATCACAGATTCATTAAACAAACTTATGGTTCACCAAAGGAAAGGTGTGAGGATTGGATACATTAGGATATTGGGGTTAACAGACATATACAAACACAGGTGAACTATATAATCACCAAAGACCTACGGAATACCAAGAGAAGACTACTCAACATTCTGTCATAACGTACATGGGACAAGGATCCCAGGAAGAATAGACATATGTATATGTGTAAAAGAACCACATCTTGCACACCTACAACATGCCAAACATTGTAATCAAACTTGCTGTGATGAAAAATAAAAATTAAATTAAAAAAAACAAACAAGAAATAGTGAGACATAAATTGAAGGGGCTTTCCTGATACATTCCATTCTAAATTACAACCTAGAACACGACTTCCATTGAGGTTCTGTTGCCCTAGTAACCGGGTTTGGTAAAGGAGAACTGCTGCCACCTTGTGGCCGTTTCACACAACAGCAGCTTTAATCCCAGCGCTAATGGTCAGTTGATATTCAAAATAATTGCAGGCCTGTAGATGACACCTCCCTGAAAAAAAATCCTGGGGTCGTATATCGATCAAAACATTCAAAAGACGTCCATATTTCAAAACGACAGTTTCAAGAGGCATAGTTTATGCACATTTGTCTTCTGTTTCTTTTACTTTCTTTCTTTTTTGTTAACAAAATGGGAATGGAAAAAGGCTGAACATCAGGAATCAATAAAGCCATGCAAATCCAGTGTACAAAAAAGTTCACCTCACAGCCGTCAGAATGGTCATCAGCCAAAAAGTCTACAAAGAATAAATGCTGAAGGGGTTTTAGAGAACCGCGTACCCTTTAGCTGCTGGTGGGATGAAACCTGGTCACAGCCAGTAGTGAGAACAGAATGGAGGTGCGTTTAAGGGTAAATATGGAGCTACCATGTGATCTGGTAGGCCCACTCATGGGCCTTTCACCTGATTAGACCAGAATCGAAAAGACACAGGCTGGCAATCCTGCACTGCAGCAACACGGACCATAGCCAAGACCTGGAAGAAACCGAAATGTCCATCAACAGAAAAATGCACCAAGAAGAAGTCGTCCATGTACACAATGGAATATTAGCCATGAAAAAGCATGGAACAGTGCCGTTGGCACCATCATAGAAGGATCTAGAGATAATCACCCAACTTGAAGTAAGAAAGAATCCGAAAGACAGACATCTTAGGACATCACTTATAGGTGTTACCTAAAAATTGATACCCATGAAATAATTTCCAAGAGACGGACACGCATAGATTCAGAAAACCAATTAATGTTTAACCAAATGGAAAGGAATAAGGAATGTATGAACTAGGACATGGGGGTTAACAGATATGCACTAATACTTATGAAATGTATAATCACAAAGTGCCTATGGAATTCGAAGAGAGGTCTACTCAACACCCTATAATAACATCCACGGGAAAGGATCGAAAGAGGAATAGACAGATACATTGATAGGATGAACCAGAAACTGTACACCTAGGAGAATCTACATTCGTATCAAATTTGCTCTGATAATTAATAAAAATTAAATTTAATAAACAAACAACAATTTAGGAGATATAAGCTCTTGGGGGTTTGCGCTGGCACATTCCACTCTAATTTGCAGCTTACTAACACGATTTCCAGGAAAGCTCTGTTGCCCAAAAACCCAGAGTTGGAAATGTAGAAATGCTGCCGCCTTGTGGCCGTTTCCCGCAAGAGCGGCATTAAACCCACAGCTAATGGTCACTGAACATTCACAAGGACTCAGGGCTGTAAAGGACACCTGCCCTACATAATTGTGCGGAGGTAGGGAATGGCCAAAAAAATTCCAAACTGGCACATTTTTCAAGGAGATAGTATGGAGGGGTAAGTTTTACTCACTCATTTTCAAAAAAGAGGAAAACGGATAAAAGCTCAACATCAGGAATTATTAGACTCATGCAAATCTAACCTCCAAAAAGGTTTCAACTCACACATGCCAACTACCATCAGCTAAAAGTCTGCAAACAACAAATGCTGAAGGGGTTTTAGAGAACTGTGTACCCTCTAGCTGCTGGTGAGATGTAAAGTGGTAACAGCCAATAATGAGAACAGAAAGGAGCTGTGTTTCAAAGTAAAAACTGAGCCACCATTCCATTCAGCAGGCCCCCCGCTGAGACTCTCACCTGAGAAGTCCAGAGTCGAGAAGGCACAGGCTTCAGCAGCTGCACTGCAGGAATTTTCACAATAGCCAAGACACGGAAGCAACCAAAAGGTCCATCACCAGATGAGTGGAAAAAGAAGAAGTGGTCCATGTACACAATGGACTGTTAGCCATGGAAAACAATGAAACACTGCTCTTGGAGGCACCATAGATGAGCCTAGAGATAATCACAGAACATGAGGTAAGTCGGAAAGCAAAAGACATATCCTATGATATCACTTATAGGCGTTATCTAACAACTGACACAAATGAACATATTTCCACAGAGAAAGACACTCACAGGCTTAGAAAACAAACTATGCTTATCTAAAAGGACAGGTGGGGGGAATGGAAAAATTAAGATTAGGGTTACCATACGTGTACAAATACCTATTAAATACATATAACAGAAAGACCGACCATATAGCAAGGGATGTCTATGGAAAACTCTGCAATAATTTACACGGGAAGTGGCTCTGTACATGAATATATATATATATATATGTTATGCACAAATGAACCAGATTGTGTACACTGAGGACAAACAGTATTCTAATCATTACCCCGATTAAAAAAACTAAAACAAGAAGTAATGTGACATAAACTTATTGGGGTTTCTCCTGGCACATTCCATTTTAATTTACAACCTAGGAACAGGACTTCCAGAAAGGCTCTGCTGCCCTAGGAACCAGATTTGGGAATGGAGAAATGCTGCCGCCTTGTGGCCGTTTCCCAAAACAGCAGCTTTAAACCCAGTGCTAATGCTCACTAGATATTCACACTCATTACAGGCCTATGAATGACACCTGACCTCAGAAACAATCCTGGGTTCGAAAATTGACCAAAACATTCAAAAGAGGGCAACCTTTCAGGAAGACAATTTCCAGAGGTTAACTGTACTCTCTGTTTCTTTCTGTTATTTTAACAGAACATTAAAAATGCGCGGAAAAATGCTGAACACTAGGAATAATTCAAGACATGCAAATCCAAATTACAAAAAACCTATCAGCTCACACCAGTCAGAATGGCCATCAGCAAAAATTCTGCAAACAGTAAATGCTGAAGGGTTTGAGGAGAAATGCCTACCCTTGGTTCAACGTGGGACATGGTAAGAGCCAGTAAGGAAAACACAAAGGAGGTGCCTTGGAAAGGTAAATACTGAGCTACCATTCAATCAAGCATACCCACTGCTGGGCCTATCACCTGACAGGATGAGAATCAAAACTAAACAGGCTGGGCTTCCCTGGTGGCACAGACGTTGAGAGTCCGCCTGCCGATGCAGGGGACACGGGTTTGTGCCCCGGTCCGGGAAGATCCCACATGCCGTGGAGAGGCTGGTCCCGTGAGCTATGGCTGCTGGGCCTGTGCATCCGGAGCCTCTGCTCTGCAACGGGAGGGGCCACCGCAGTGAGAGGCCCGCGTACCGCAAAAGAAATCAAAACCATAAAAAAAGATACAGGCTGAAAATCCTGCACTCCAGCAATATTTACCATAGACAACACTTGGAAGCTACAAAAATGTCCATCAACAGAGGAATGCACCAAGAACAAGTGGTCCATGTACGCAATGGAATATGACTCCAATAAAAAATATAAATTCAATTTAGAAAACAAACATAAGTAAGGAGACATCAGCATTTGGGGGTTTCTCCGGGCACATTCCACTCTAATATATAACCGAGGAACACCACTGCCAGGAAGGTCTGTTCGCCTAGTTACCAGATTGGGAAAAGCAGAAATGCTGCCTAGAGATAATCACAGAACATGAGGTAAGTCGGAAAGCAAAAGACATAATGAAAGAAATGCTGCCGCCCTCTGGCCGTTACCTGCAACAGCAGCTTTAAAACCTGTGCTAAGGGTCACTTCATATGCACCAGTACTGGAGGGCTGTAAATGAAACCTGCCCACAAAATGTCTTGAGGGAGGTAATGGCCAAAATATTTCTAAATGTCACACACACTTCACGAAGACAATTTGAAGAGGTAAGCTGTACTCACAGTTTGAAGAAAAAAAGGACATGCCAGAAAGCTCAATTTCAAGGGCTTATGAGACGCATGCAAATCCAACCCCAAAGAGGTATATCAGCTCACACTGGTCAGAATATACATCAGCAAAAAAACACTACAAACAGTAAATGCTGAAGGTGTTGTGGAGAAGTGCATACCCTCAGCTTTAAGAGGGACGTAACCTGGAAAGAGCCACCAATGAGAACAGAATGGAGGTGCCTTTGTAAAGTAAACATTTTGCTACTGTGTGATCCAGCAGGCCCACTCCTGGGCCGATCACCTAAGAAGACAGAATTGGAAAGACACAGGCAGGCAAATGTGCATTGCCGCTCTATTCCAATAGCCAAGACATGGAAGCAACCAAAAAGTCCATCAACAGATGAGTGGACAAAGAAGAACTGGTACATGTACAGAGGGAATATTAGCCAAGGGAAAAAAGGACACAATGCCATGTGCAGCACCGTAGATGAGTCTAGAGGTAGTCACGCGACTCGTACTAAGTCAGAAAGAGAGAGACACATATCGTATGATATCACTTATAGGTGTTACCTAAAAATTGATAGCAGTGAAGATATTTCCACAGAGAAGGGCAATCACAGATTCATTAAACAAACTTATGGTTCACCAAAGGAAAGGTGTGAGGATTGGATACATTAGGATATTGGGGTTAACAGACATATACAAACACAGGTGAACTATATAATCACCAAAGACCTACGGAATACCAAGAGAAGACTACTCAACATTCTGTCATAACGTACATGGGACAAGGATCCCAGGAAGAATAGACATATGTATATGTGTAAAAGAACCACATCTTGCACACCTACAACATGCCAAACATTGTAATCAAACTTGCTGTGATGAAAAATAAAAATTAAATTAAAAAAAACAAACAAGAAATAGTGAGACATAAATTGAAGGGGCTTTCCTGATACATTCCATTCTAAATTACAACCTAGAACACGACTTCCATTGAGGTTCTGTTGCCCTAGTAACCGGGTTTGGTAAAGGAGAACTGCTGCCACCTTGTGGCCGTTTCACACAACAGCAGCTTTAATCCCAGCGCTAATGGTCAGTTGATATTCAAAATAATTGCAGGCCTGTAGATGACACCTCCCTGAAAAAAAATCCTGGGGTCGTATATCGATCAAAACATTCAAAAGACGTCCATATTTCAAAACGACAGTTTCAAGAGGCATAGTTTATGCACATTTGTCTTCTGTTTCTTTTACTTTCTTTCTTTTTTGTTAACAAAATGGGAATGGAAAAAGGCTGAACATCAGGAATCAATAAAGCCATGCAAATCCAGTGTACAAAAAAGTTCACCTCACAGCCGTCAGAATGGTCATCAGCCAAAAAGTCTACAAAGAATAAATGCTGAAGGGGTTTTAGAGAACCGCGTACCCTTTAGCTGCTGGTGGGATGAAACCTGGTCACAGCCAGTAGTGAGAACAGAATGGAGGTGCGTTTAAGGGTAAATATGGAGCTACCATGTGATCTGGTAGGCCCACTCATGGGCCTTTCACCTGATTAGACCAGAATCGAAAAGACACAGGCTGGCAATCCTGCACTGCAGCAACACGGACCATAGCCAAGACCTGGAAGAAACCGAAATGTCCATCAACAGAAAAATGCACCAAGAAGAAGTCGTCCATGTACACAATGGAATATTAGCCATGAAAAAGCATGGAACAGTGCCGTTGGCACCATCATAGAAGGATCTAGAGATAATCACCCAACTTGAAGTAAGAAAGAATCCGAAAGACAGACATCTTAGGACATCACTTATAGGTGTTACCTAAAAATTGATACCCATGAAATAATTTCCAAGAGACGGACACGCATAGATTCAGAAAACCAATTAATGTTTAACCAAATGGAAAGGAATAAGGAATGTATGAACTAGGACATGGGGGTTAACAGATATGCACTAATACTTATGAAATGTATAATCACAAAGTGCCTATGGAATTCGAAGAGAGGTCTACTCAACACCCTATAATAACATCCACGGGAAAGGATCGAAAGAGGAATAGACAGATACATTGATAGGATGAACCAGAAACTGTACACCTAGGAGAATCTACATTCGTATCAAATTTGCTCTGATAATTAATAAAAATTAAATTTAATAAACAAACAACAATTTAGGAGATATAAGCTCTTGGGGGTTTGCGCTGGCACATTCCACTCTAATTTGCAGCTTACTAACACGATTTCCAGGAAAGCTCTGTTGCCCAAAAACCCAGAGTTGGAAATGTAGAAATGCTGCCGCCTTGTGGCCGTTTCCCGCAAGAGCGGCATTAAACCCACAGCTAATGGTCACTGAACATTCACAAGGACTCAGGGCTGTAAAGGACACCTGCCCTACATAATTGTGCGGAGGTAGGGAATGGCCAAAAAAATTCCAAACTGGCACATTTTTCAAGGAGATAGTATGGAGGGGTAAGTTTTACTCACTCATTTTCAAAAAAGAGGAAAACGGATAAAAGCTCAACATCAGGAATTATTAGACTCATGCAAATCTAACCTCCAAAAAGGTTTCAACTCACACATGCCAACTACCATCAGCTAAAAGTCTGCAAACAACAAATGCTGAAGGGGTTTTAGAGAACTGTGTACCCTCTAGCTGCTGGTGAGATGTAAAGTGGTAACAGCCAATAATGAGAACAGAAAGGAGCTGTGTTTCAAAGTAAAAACTGAGCCACCATTCCATTCAGCAGGCCCCCCGCTGAGACTCTCACCTGAGAAGTCCAGAGTCGAGAAGGCACAGGCTTCAGCAGCTGCACTGCAGGAATTTTCACAATAGCCAAGACACGGAAGCAACCAAAAGGTCCATCACCAGATGAGTGGAAAAAGAAGAAGTGGTCCATGTACACAATGGACTGTTAGCCATGGAAAACAATGAAACACTGCTCTTGGAGGCACCATAGATGAGCCTAGAGATAATCACAGAACATGAGGTAAGTCGGAAAGCAAAAGACATATCCTATGGTATCACTTATAGGCGTTATCTAACAACTGACACAAATGAACATATTTCCACAGAGAAAGACACTCACAGGCTTAGAAAACAAACTATGCTTATCTAAAAGGACAGGTGGGGGGAATGGAAAAATTAAGATTAGGGTTACCATACGTGTACAAATACCTATTAAATACATATAACAGAAAGACCGACCATATAGCAAGGGATGTCTATGGAAAACTCTGCAATAATTTACACGGGAAGTGGCTCTGTACATGAATATATATATATATATATGTTATGCACAAATGAACCAGATTGTGTACACTGAGGACAAACAGTATTCTAATCATTACCCCGATTAAAAAAACTAAAACAAGAAGTAATGTGACATAAACTTATTGGGGTTTCTCCTGGCACATTCCATTTTAATTTACAACCTAGGAACAGGACTTCCAGAAAGGCTCTGCTGCCCTAGGAACCAGATTTGGGAATGGAGAAATGCTGCCGCCTTGTGGCCGTTTCCCAAAACAGCAGCTTTAAACCCAGTGCTAATGCTCACTAGATATTCACACTCATTACAGGCC
>NW_028294869.1:0-120000 GCF_964341445.2 Mesoplodon mirus | reverse complement strand
TTCCCTTACCCTAACCCTAGCCCGGAACGGAAACCCACCACCCGACCTAAACCTTACCCTATGCCGTAGCCTACTCCTTGCCCGTACCCTGGCACTGACCCGTGCTTCAGCACGTACCCATACCCTCCCACGTTTCCGTACACTCACATGTGCCCTAAGCCTTGCCGTTCCCTAAACCTAACCGTAGCCCGGAACGAAAACCCACCACCAGCCCTACACCTTACACTACGCCATAGCCTACTCCTGGCCCGAACGCTGGCACTGACCCGTGCGTCAGCACGTAGCCTGACCCTCCCACGTTTCCGTACCCTCACCTGTGCACTAAGCCTTGCCATTCCCTAACCGGAACCCTAGTCCGGAACGGAAACACACCACCAGCCCTACAACTTACCCCCAAGCCGCAACCTACTCCTGGCCGGTACGCTGGCACTGACACGTGCGTCAGCACGTAGCCTGACCCTCCCACGTTTCCGTAACCTCACATGTGCCCTAAGCCTTTGCATTCCCTAACCCTAACCCTAGCCCGGAACGGAAACCCACCACCAGCCCTAAACCTTACTCTATGCCGCAGACTACACCTGGCCCGTACGCGGGCACTGACCTGTGCTTGAGCACGTAGCCTGACCCTCCCATGTTAGTGTACCCTCACCTGTGCCCTAAGCCTTGCCGTTCCCTAACCCTAACCCGAGCCCGGCACGGAATCCCACCACCAGCCCTACACCTTATCGTATGCCGTAGCCTACTCCTGGCCTGTACACTGGCACTGACCCATGCGTCAGCACGTAGCCTGACCCTCCCACGTTTCCGTACCCTCACCTGTGCCCTAAGACTTGCTGTTCCCTAACACTAACCCTAGCCTTGAACGGAAACACACCACCAGCCCGACACCTAACCAGCAAGCCGTAGCCTACTCCTGGCCGGTACGCTGGCACTGACCCGTGCATCAGCACGTAGCCTGACCCTCCCATGTTACCGTACACTCACCTGTGCCCTAAGCCTTGCCGTTCCCTAACCCTAACCCTAGCCCGGCACGGAATCCCACCACCAGCCCTACACCTTATTGTATGCCGTAGCCTAGTCCTGGCCCATACGCTGGCACTGACCCGTGCGTCATCATGTAGCCTGACCCTCCCACGTTTCCGTAACCTCACCTGTGCCCTAAGCCTTGCCGTTCCCTAACCCTAACCCTAGCCCGGAACAGAAATCCACCACCAGCCCTATACCTTTCCCTACGCCATAGCCTATTCCTGGCCCGTACACAGGCACTGACCCTTTCATCAGCACGTAGCCTGACGCTCCCACGTTTCTGTACCCTCACCTGTGCCCTAAGCCTTGCCGTTCCCTAACCCTAACCCTAGCCCGACACGGAAACCCACCACCAGCCCTACACTTTACCCTATGCCGTAGCCTACTCCTGGCCCGAACGCTGGCACTGACCTGTGCGTCAGCACGTAGCCTGACCCTCCCACGTTTCCATACCCTCACCTGTGCCCTAAGCCTTGCCGTTCCCTAACCCTTACCCTAGCCCGTAACGGAAACCCACCACCAGCCCTAAACCTTACCCACAAGCCGTAGCCTACTCCTGGCCCGTACACTGGCACTGACCCGTGCGTCATCACGTAGCCTGACCCTCCCACTTTTCCGTACCCTCACCTGTGCCCTAAGCCTTGCCGTTCCCTTACCCTAGCCCTAGCCCGGAACGGAAACCCACCACCAGGCCTAAACCTTAGCCTATGCCGTAGCCTACTCCTTGCCCGTACCCTGGCACTGACGCGTGCGTCAGCACGTAGCCAGACCCTCCCACGTTTCCGTACCCTCACTTGTGCCCTAAGCCTTACCGTTCGCTAACCCTAACCCTAACCTGGAACGGAAACCCACCACCAGCCCTAAACCTTTCCCTACTGGGTAGCCTACTCCTCGCCCGTACGCTCGCACTGACCCGTGCGTCAGCATGGAGTTTGACCCTCCCAAGTTTCCGTACCCTCACCTGGGCCCTAAGCCTTGCCATTCCCTAACACTAACCCTAGCCCGGAACGGAAACCCACCACCAGCCCTACACCTTACCCTATGCCGTAGCCTACAGCTGGCCCATACGCGGGCACTGACCTGTGCTTCAGCACGTAGCCTGACCCTCCCAAGGTTGCGGACCCTCACCTGTGCCCTAAGACTTGCCGTTCCCTAACCCTAACCCTAGCCCGGAACGGAAACCCCCCACCAGCCCTACACCTTTCCCAACGCCGTAGCCTATTCCTGGCTCGTACGCCAGCACTCACCGTTTCATCAGCACGTAGCCTGACCCTCCCACGTTTCCGTACCCTCACCTGTTCCCTAAGCCTTGCCGTTTACTAACACTAACCCTAGCCCGGAACGGAAACCCACCACCAGCCCTACACCTTACCCACAAGCCGTAGCCTACTCCTGGCCGGTACGCTGACACTGACACGTGCGTCAGCACTTAGCCTGACCCTCACACGTTTCCGTACCCTCACCTGTGCCCTAAGCCTTGCCGTTTCCTAACCCTAACCCTGGTCCGGAACGGAAACACACCACCAGCCCTACAGCTTACCCCCAAGCCATAGCCTATTCCTGGCCCATACACTGGCACTGACCCGTGCGTCAGCATGTAGCCTGACCCTCCCAAGTTTCCGTACCCTCACCTGTGCCCTAAGCCTTGCCGTTCCCTAACCCTAACCCTAGCCAGGAACGGAAACACACCACCAGCCCTACACCTAACCCCTAAGCCGTAGCCTACTCCTGTCCCGTACGCTGGCACTGACCCGTGCGTCAGCACGTAGCCTGACCCTCCCACGTTTCCGTACCCTCACCTGTGCCCTAAGCCTTGCCATTCCCTAACCCTAACCCTAGCCAGGAACGGAAACCCTCCAGAAACCCTATACCTTACCATACGCCATAGCCTACTCCTGGGCCGTACGCTGGCACTGACCCGTGAGTCAGCACGTAGCCTGACCCTCCCACGTTTCCGTACCCTCACCTGTGACCTAAGCCTTGCCGTTCCCTCACCCTAACCCTAGCCAGGAACGGAAACCCACCAGCAGCCCTACACCTTACCCTACGCCATAGCCTACTCCTGGCCCGTACGCTGGCACTGACCCGTGAGTCAGCACGTAGCCTGACCCTCCCATATTTCCGTACCCTCACCTGTGCCCTAAGCCTTGCTGTTCCCTAACACTAACCCTAGCCCGGAACGGAAACCCACCACCAGGCCTACTCCTTAGCCTATGCCGTAGCCTACTCCTTGCCCGTAACCTGGCACTGACCCGTGCGTCAGCACGTAGCCAGACCCTCCCACGTTTCCGTACCCTCACTTGTGCCCTAAGCCTTGCCGTTCCCTAACCCTAACCATAGCCCGGAACGAAAACCCAACACCAGACCTACACCTTTCCCTACGACGTAGCCTACTCCTGGCCCGTACGCTGGCCCTGACACGTGCGTCAGCACGTAGCCTTACCCTCCCACGTTTCCGTACCCTCACCTGTGCCCTAAGCCTTGCCGTTCCCTAACCCTAACCCTAACCCGGAACGGAAACCCACCACCAGCCCTACACCTTACTCTATGCCGTAGCCTACACCTGGCCCGTACGCGGGCACTGACCTGTGCTTCAGCACGTAGCCTGACCCTCCCATGTTACCGTACGCTCACCTGTGCCCTAAGCCTTGCCGTTCCCTAACCCTAACCCTAGCCCGGCACAGAATCCCACCACCAGCCCTACAACTTACCCCCAAGCCGTAGCCTACTCCTGGCCCGTTCGGTGGCACTAACTCTAGCATCAGCAAGTAGCCTGACCCTCCCACGTTTCTGTACCCTCACCTGAGCCCTAAGCCTTGCCGTTCCCTTACCCTAACCCTAGCCCGGAACGGAAACCCACCACCCGACCTAAACCTTACCCTATGCCGTAGCCTACTCCTTGCCCGTACCCTGGCACTGACCCGTGCTTCAGCACGTAGCCATACCCTCCCACGTTTCCGTACACTCACATGTGCCCTAAGCCTTGCCGTTCCCTAAACCTAACCGTAGCCCGGAACGAAAACCCACCACCAGCCCTACACCTTACACAACGCCATAGCCTACTCCTGGCCCGAACGCTGGCACTGACCCGTGCGTCAGCACGTAGCCTGACCCTCCCACGTTTCTGTACCCTCACCTGTGCACTAAGCCTTGCCATTCCCTAACCGGAACCCTAGTCCGGAACGGAAACACACCACCAGCCCTACAACTTACCCCCAAGCCGCAACCTACTCCTGGCCGGTACGCTGGCACTGACACGTGCGTCAGCACGTAGCCTGACCCTCACACGTTTCCGTACCCTCACCTGTGCCCTAAGCCTTGCCGTTCCCTAACGATAACCTTAGCCCGGAACAGAAACCCACCACCAGCCCTACACTCTACCCTACGCCGTAGCCTATTCCTGGCCCGTATGCTGGCACTGACCCGTGCGTCAGCACGTAGCCTGACCCTCCCACGTTTCCGTACCCTCACCTATGCCCTAAGCCTTGATGTTCCCTAACCCTAACCCTAGCCCGGAACAGAAACCCACCAACAGCCCTACACCTTACCACCACGCCGTAGCCTACTCCTGGCCCATATGCTGGCACTGACCCATGCGTCAGCACGTAGCCTGACCCTCCCACGTTTCCGTAACCTCACATGTGCCCTAAGCCTTTGCATTCCCTAACCCTAACCCTAGCCCGGAACGGAAACCCACCACCAGCCCTAAACCTTACTCTATGCCGTAGACTACACCTGGCCCGTACGCGGGCACTGACCTGTGCTTGAGCACGTAGCCTGACCCTCCCATGTTAGTGTACCCTCACCTGTGCCTAAGCCTTGCCGTTCCCTAACCCTAACCCGAGCCCGGCACGGAATCCCACCACCAGCCCTACACCTTATCGTATGCCGTAGCCTACTCCTGGCCTGTACACTGGCACTGACCCGTGCGTCAGCACGTAGCCTGACCCTCCCACGTTTCCGTACCCTCACCTGTGCCCTAAGACTTGCTGTTCCCTAACACTAACCCTAGCCTTGAACGGAAACACACCACCAGCCCGACACCTAACCAGCAAGCCGTAGCCTACTCCTGGCCGGTACGCTGGCACTGACCCGTGCATCAGCACGTAGCCTGACCCTCCCATGTTACCGTACACTCACCTGTGCCCTAAGCCTTGCCGTTCCCTAACCCTAACCCTAGCCCGGCCCGGAATCCCACCACCAGCCCTACACCTTATTGTATGCCGTAGCCTAGTCCTGGCCCATACGCTGGCACTGACCCGTGCATCAGCATGTAGCCTGAACCTCCCACGTTTCCGTAACCTCACCTGTGCCCTAAGCCTTGCCGTTCCCTAACCCTAACCCTAGCCCGGAACAGAAATCCACCACCAGCCCTATACCTTTCCCTACGCCATAGCCTATTCCTGGCCCGTACACAGGCACTGACCCTTTCATCAGCACGTAGCCTGACGCTCCCACGTTTCTGTACCCTCACCTGTGCCCTAAGCCTTGCCGTTCCCTAACCCTAACCCTAGCCCGACACGGAAACCCACCACCAGCCCTACACTTTACCCTATGCCGTAGCCTACTCCTGGCCCGAACGCTGGCACTGACCTGTGCGTCAGCACGTAGCCTGACCCTCCCACGTTTCCATACCCTCACCTGTGCCCTAAGCCTTGCCGTTCCCTAACCCTTACCCTAGCCCGTAACGGAAACCCACCACCAGCCCTAAACCTTACCCACAAGCCGTAGCCTACTCCTGGCCCGTACACTGGCACTGACCCGTGCGTCATCACGTAGCCTGACCCTCCCACTTTTCCGTACCCTCACCTGTGCCCTAAGCCTTGCCGTTCCCTTACCCTAGCCCTAGCCCGGAACGGAAACCCACCACCAGGCCTAAACCTTAGCCTATGCCGTAGCCTACTCCTTGCCCGTACCCTGGCACTGACGCGTGCGTCAGCACGTAGCCAGACCCTCCCACGTTTCCGTACCCTCACTTGTGCCCTAAGCCTTACCGTTCGCTAACCCTAACCCTAACCTGGAACGGAAACCCACCACCAGCCCTAAACCTTTCCCTACTGGGTAGCCTACTCCTCGCCCGTACGCTCGCACTGACCCGTGCGTCAGCATGGAGTTTGACCCTCCCAAGTTTCCGTACCCTCACCTGGGCCCTAAGCCTTGCCATTCCCTAACACTAACCCTAGCCCGGAATGGAAACCCACCACCAGCCCTACACCTTACCCTATGCCGTAGCCTACAGCTGGCCCATACGCGGGCACTGACCTGTGCTTCAGCACGTAGCCTGACCCTCCCAAGGTTGCGGACCCTCACCTGTGCCCTAAGACTTGCCGTTCCCTAACCCTAACCCTAGCACGGAACGGAAACCCCCCACCAGCCCTACACCTTTCCCAACGCCGTAGCCTATTCCTGGCTCGTACGCCAGCACTCACCGTTTCATCAGCACGTAGCCTGACCCTCCCACGTTTCCGTACCCTCACCTGTGCCCTAAGCCTTGCCGTTTACTAACACTAACCCTAGCCCGGAACGGAAACCCACCACCAGCCCTACACCTTACCCACAAGCCGTAGCCTACTCCTGGCCGGTACGCTGACACTGACACGTGCGTCAGCACTTAGCCTGACCCTCACACGTTTCCGTACCCTCACCTGTGCCCTAAGCCTTGCCGTTTCCTAACCCTAACCCTGGTCCGGAACGGAAACACACCACCAGCCCTACAGCTTACCCCCAAGCCATAGCCTATTCCTGGCCCATACGCTGGCACTGACCCGTGCGTCAGCATGTAGCCTGACCCTCCCAAGTTTCCGTACCCTCACCTGTGCCCTAAGCCTTGCCGTTCCCTAACCCTAACCCTAGCCAGGAACGGAAACACACCACCAGCCCTACACCTAACCCCTAAGCCGTAGCCTACTCCTGTCCCGTACGCTGGCACTGACCCGTGTGTCAGCACGTAGCCTGACCACCCACGTTTCCGTACCCTCACCTGTGCCCTAAGCCTTGCCGTTCTCTAACCCTAACCCTAGCCCGGAACGGAAAGCCACCACCAGCCCTAAAACTTAGCCACAAGCCGTAGCCTACTCCTGGCCCGTATGCTGGCACTGACCCGTGTGTCAGCACGTAGCCTGACCCTCCCACTTTTCTGTACCCTCACCTGTGCCCTAAGCCTTGCCATTCCCTAACCCTAACACTAGCCTGGAACGGAAACCCACCACCAGCCCTACACCATATGCTACACCGTAGCCTACTCCTGGCCCGTACGCTGCAAATGACCCGTGCGTCAGCATGTAGCCTGACCCTCTCACGTTTCCGTACCCTCACATGTGCCCTAAGCCTTGACCTTCCCTATCCCTAACCCTAGCCCGGAACGCAAACCCACCAGCAGCCCTACACCTTTCCCTACGCCGTAGCCTACTCCTGGCCCGTACGCTGGCACTGAACCGTGCGTCATCACGTAGCCTGACCCTCCCACTTTTCCGTACCCTCACCTGAGCCCTAAGCCTTGCCGTTCCCTTACCCTAACCCTAGCCCGGAACGGAAACCCACCACCCGACCTAAACCTTACCCTATGCCGTAGCCTACTCCTTGCCCGTACCCTGGCACTGACCCGTGCTTCAGCACGTAGCCATACCCTCCCACGTTTCCGTACACTCACATGTGCCCTAAGCCTTGCCGTTCCCTAAACCTAACCGTAGCCCGGAACGAAAACCCACCACCAGCCCTACACCTTACACTACGCCATAGCCTACTCCTGACCCGAACGCTGGCACTGACCCGTGCGTCAGCACGTAGCCTGACCCTCCCACGTTTCCGTACCCTCACCTGTGCACTAAGCCTTGCCATTCCCTAACCGGAACCCTAGTCCGGAACGGAAACACACCACCAGCCCTACAACTTACCCCCAAGCCGCAACCTACTCCTGGCCGGTACGCTGGCACTGACACGTGCGTCAGCACGTAGCCTGACCCTCCCATGTTAGTGTACCCTCACCTGTGCCCTAAGCCTTGCCGTTCCCTAACCCTAACCCGAGCCCGGCACGGAATCCCACCACCAGCCCTACACCTTATCGTATGCCGTAGCCTACTCCTGGCCCGTACGCTGGCACTGACCCGTGCGTCAGCACGTAGCCTGACCCTCCCACGTTTCCGTACCCTCACCTGTGCCCTAAGACTTGCTGTTCCCTAACACTAACCCTAGCCTTGAACGGAAACACACCATCAGCCCGACACCTAACCAGCAAGCCGTAGCCTACTCCTGGCCGGTACGCTGGCACTGACCCGTGCATCAGCACGTAGCCTGACCCTCCCATGTTACCGTACGCTCACCTGTGCCCTAAGCCTTGCCGTTCCCTAACCCTAACCCTAGCCCGGCACGGAATCCCACCACCAGCCCTACACCTTATTGTATGCCGTAGCCTAGTCCTGGCCCATACGCTGGCACTGACCCGTGCGTTAGCCTGTAGCCTGACCCTCCCACGTTTCCGTAAACTCACCTGAGCCCTAAGCCTTGCCGTTCCCTAACCCTAACCCTAGCCCAACACGGAAACCCACCACCAGCCCTACACTTTACCCTATGCCGTAGCCTACTCCTGGCCCGAACGCTGGCACTGACCTGTGCGTCAGCACGTAGCCTGACCCTCCCACGTTTCCATACCCTCACCTGTGCCCTAAGCCTTGCCGTTCCCTAACCCTTACCCTAGCCCGTAACGGAAACCCACCACCAGCCCTAAACCTTACCCACAAGCCGTAGCCTACTCCTGGCCCGTACACTGGCACTGACCCATGCGTCAGCACGTAGCCTGACCCTCCCACTTTTCTGTACCCTTACCTGAGCCCTAAGCCTTGCCGTTCCCTATCCCTAACCCTAGCCCGGATCGGAATCCCACCACCAGCCCTACACCTTACCATATGCCGTAGCCTACTCCGGCCCGGTACGCTGCCACTGAGCCGTGAATCAGCACGTAGCCTGACCCTCCCACGTTTCCGTACCCTCAGCAATGCCCTACGCCTTGCCTTTCCCTAACCCTATCCCTAGCCCGGAACGGAAACCCACCACAAGCCCTACACCTTTCCCTATGGCGTAGCCTACTCCTGGCCCATACGCTGGCACTGACCCGTGCGTCATCACGTAGCCTGACCCTCCCACTTTTCCGTACCCTCACCTGTGCCCTAAGCCTTGCCGTTCCCTTACCCTAGCCCTAGCCCGGAACGGAAACCCACCACCAGGCCTAAACCTTAGCCTATGCCGTAGTCTACTCCTTGCCCGTACCCTGGCACTGACGCGTGCGTCAGCACGTAGCCAGACCCTCCCACGTTTCCGTACCCTCACTTGTGCCCTAAGCCTTGCCGTTCACTAACCCTAACCCTAAACCGGAACGGAAACCCACCACCAGCCCTAAACCTTTCCCTACTGGGCAGCCTACTCCTCGCCCATACGCTCGCACTGACATGTGCGTCAGCATGGAGTTTGACCCTCCCACGTTTCTGTACCCTCACCTGGGCCCTAAGCCTTGCCATTCCCTAACACTAACCCTAGCCCGGAACGGAAACCCACCACCAGCCCTACACCTTACCCTATGCCGTAGCCTACAGCTGGCCCATACGCGGGCACTGACCTGTGCTTCAGCACGTAGCCTGACCCTCCCAAGTTTGCGGACCCTCACCTGTGCCCTAAGACTTGCCGTTCCCTAACCCTAACCCTAGCCCGGAACGGAAACCCACCACCAGCCCTACACCTTTCCCAACGCCGTAGCCTATTCCTGGCTCATACGCCGGCACTCACCGTTTCATCAGCACGTAGCCTGACCCTCCCACGTTTCCGTACCCTCACCTGTGCCCTAAGCCTTGCCGTTTACTAACACTAACCCTAGCCCGGAACAGAAACCCACCACCAGCCCTACACCTTACCCCCAAGCCGTAGCCTACTCCTGGCCGGTACGCAGACACTGACACGTGCGTCAGCACTTAGCCTGACCCTCACACGTTTCCGTACCCTCACCTGTGCCCTAAGCCTTGCCGTTTCCTAACCCTAACCCTGGTCCGGAACGGAAACACACCACCAGCCCTACAGCTTACCCCCAAGCCATAGCCTATTCCTGGCCCATACGCTGGCACTGACCCGTGCGTCAGCATGTAGCCTGACCCTCCCAAGTTTCCGTACCCTCACCTGTGCCCTAAGCCTTGCCGTTCCCTAACCCTAACCCTAGCCAGGAACGGAAACACACCACCAGCCCTACACCTAACCCCTAAGCCGTAGCCTACTCCTGTCCCGTACGCTGGCACTGACCCGTGCGTCAGCACGTAGCCTGACCCTCCCACGTTTCCGTACCCTCACCTGTGCCCTAAGCCTTGCCATTCCCTAACCCTAACCCTAGCCAGGAACGGAAACCCTCCAGAAACCCTATACCTTACCATACGCCATAGCCTACTCCTGGGCCGTACGCTGGCACTGACCCGTGAGACAGCACGTAGCCTGACCCTCCCACGGTTCCGTACCCTCACCTGTGACCTAAGTCTTGCCGTTCCCTCACCCTAACCCTAGCCAGGAACGGAAACCCACCAGCAGCCCTACACCTTACCCTACGCCATAGCCTACTCCTGGCCCGTACGCTGGCACTGACCCGTGAGTCAGCACGTAGCCTGACCCTCCCATATTTCCGTACCCTCACCTGTGCCCTAAGCCTTGCTGTTCCCTAACACTAACCCTAGCCCGGAACGGAAACCCACCACCAGGCCTACTCCTTAGCCTATGCCGTAGCCTACTCCTTGCCCGTAACCTGGCACTGACCCGTGCGTCAGCACGTAGCCAGACCCTCCCACGTTTCCGTACCCTCACTTGTGCCCTAAGCCTTGCCGTTCCCTAACCCTAACCATAGCCCGGAACGAAAACCCAACACCAGACCTACACCTTTCCCTACGACGTAGCCTACTCCTGGCCCGTACGCTGGCCCTGACACGTGCGTCAGCACATAGCCTTACCCTCCCACGTTTCCGTACCCTCACCTGTGCCCTAAGCCTTGCCGTTCCCTAACCCTAACCCTAACCCGGAAAGGAATCCCACCACCAGCCCTACACCTTACTCTATGCCGTAGCCTACACCTGGCCCGTACGCGGGCACTGACCTGTGCTTCAGCACGTAGCCTGACCCTCCCATGTTACCGTACGCTCACCTGTGCCCTAAGCCTTGCCGTTCCCTAACCCTAACCCTAGCCCGGCACAGAATCCCACCACCAGCCCTACAACTTACCACCAAGCCGTAGCCTACTCCTGGCCCGTTCGGTGGCACTAACTCTAGCATCAGCAAGTAGCCTGACCCTCCCACGTTTCTGTACCCTCACCCGTGCCCTAAGCCTTGCCGTTCCATAACCCTAACCCTCGCCCGGAACGGAAACCCATCCCCAGCCCTACACCTAACCACCAAGCCGTACCCTACTCCTGGCCGTTACGCTGGCACTGACCCGTGCATCATCACGTAGCCTGACCCTCCCACGTTTCCGTACCCTCACCTGTGCCCTAAGCTTTGCCGTTCCCTAACCCTAACTGTAGCCCGGAACGGAAACCCACCACCAGCCCTACAACTTACACCCAAGCCGTAGCCTACTCCTGGTCCATACGCTGGCACTGACCCGTGCGTCAGAATGTATCCTGACCCTCCCACGTTTCCGTACCCTCACCTGTGCCCTAAGCCTTGCCATTCCGTAACCCTAACCCTAGCCCGGAACAGAAACCCACCACCAGCCCTACACCTTACCCCCAAGCCGTAGCCTACTCCTGGCCCGTTCGGTGGCACTAACCCTAGCATCAGCAAGTAGCCTGACCCTCCCACGTTTCTGTACCCTCACCCGTGCCCTAAGCCTTGCCGTTCCATAACCCTAACCCTAGCCCGGAATGGAAACCCACCCCCAGCCCTACACCTTACACCCAAGCCGTAGCCTACTCCTGGCCCATATGCTGGCACTGACCCGTGCGTCCGCACGTAGCGTGACCCTCCCACCTTTCCGTACCCTCACCTGTGCCCTAAGCCTTGCCGTTCCCTAACCCTAACCCTAGCCCTGAACGGAAACCCACCACCAGCCCTACACCTTACCCTATGCTGTAGCCTACACCTGGCCCGTACGCGGGCACTGACCCGTGTGTCAGCACGTAGCCTGACCACCCACGTTTCCGTACCCTCACCTGTGCCCTAAGCCTTGCCGTTCTCTAACCCTAACCCTAGCCCGGAACGGAAAGACACCACCAGCCCTAAAACTTAGCCACAAGCCGTAGCCTACTCCTGGCCCGTACGCTGGCACTGACCCGTGTGTCAGCACGTAGCCTGACCCTCCCACTTTTCCGTACCCTCACCTGTGCCCTAAGCCTTGCCATTCCCTAACCCTAACCCTAGCCTGGAACGGAAACCCACCACCAGCCCTACACCATATGCTACACCGTAGCCTACTCCTGGCCCGTACGCTGCAAATGACCCGTGCGTCAGCATGTAGCCTGACCCTCTCACGTTTCCGTACCCTCACATGTGCCCTAAGCCTTGACCTTCCCTATCCCTAACCCTAGCCCGGAACGCAAACCCACCAGCAGCCCTACACCTTTCCCTACGCCGTAGCCTACTCCTGGCCCATACGCTGGCACTGAACCGTGCGTCATCACGTAGCCTGACCCTCCCACTTTTCCGTACCCTCACCTGAGCCCTAAGCCTTGCCGTTCCCTTACCCTAACCCTAGCCCGGAACGGAAACCCACCACCCGACCTAAACCTTACCCTATGCCGTAGCCTACTCCTTGCCCGAACCCTGGCACTGACCCATGCTTCAGCACGTAGCCATACCCTCCCACGTTTCCGTACACTCACATGTGCCCTAAGCCTTGCCGTTCCCTAAACCTAACCGTAGCCCGGAACGAAAACCCACCACCAGCCCTACACCTTACACTATGCCATAGCCTACTCCTGGCCCGAACGCTGGCACTGACCCATGCGTCAGCACGTAGCCTGACCCTCCCACGTTTCCGTACCCTCACCTGTGCACTAAGCCTTGCCATTCCCTAACCGGAACCCTAGTCCGGAACGGAAACACACCACCAGCCCTACAACTTACCCCCAAGCCGCAACCTACTCCTGGCCGGTACGCTGGCACTGACACGTGCATCAGCACGTAGCCTGACCCTCACACGTTTCCGTACCCTCACCTGTGCCCTAAGCCTTGCCGTTCCCTAACCCTAACCTTAGCCCGGAACAGAAACCCACCACCAGCCCTACACTCTACCCTACGCCGTAGCCTATTCCTGGCCCGTATGCTGGCACTGACCCGTGCGTCAGCACGTAGCCTGACCCTCCCACGTTTCCGTACCCTCACCTATGCCCTAAGCCTTGATGTTCCCTAACCCTAACCCTAGCCCGGAACAGAAACCCACCAACAGCCCTACACCTTACCACCACGCCGTAGCCTACTCCTGGCCCATATGCTGGCACTGACCCATGCGTCAGCACGTAGCCTGACCCTCCCACGTTTCCGTAACCTCACATGTGCCCTAAGCCTTTGCATTCCCTAACCCTAACCCTAGCCCGGAACGGAAACCCACCACCAGCCCTAAACCTTACTCTATGCCGTAGACTACACCTGGCCCGTACGCGGGCACTGACCTGTGCTTGAGCACGTAGCCTGACCCTCCCATGTTAGTGTACCCTCACCTGTGCCCTAAGCCTTGCCGTTCCCTCACCCTAACCCGAGCCCGGCACGGAATCCCACCACCAGCCCTACACCTTATCGTATGCCGTAGCCTACTCCTGGCCCGTACGCTGGCACTGACCCGTGCGTCAGCACGTAGCCTGACCCTCCCACGTTTCCGTACCCTCACCTGTGCCCTAAGACTTGCTGTTCCCTAACACTAACCCTAGCCTTGAACGGAAACACACCATCAGCCCGACACCTAACCAGCAAGCCGTAGCCTACTCCTGGCCGGTACGCTGGCACTGACCCGTGCATCAGCACGTAGCCTGACCCTCCCATGTTACCGTACGCTCACCTGTGCCCTAAGCCTTGCCGTTCCCTAACCCTAACCCTAGCCCGGCACGGAATCCCACCACCAGCCCTACACCTTATTGTATGCCGTAGCCTAGTCCTGGCCCATACGCTGGCACTGACCCGTGCGTCAGCATGTAGCCTGACCCTCCCACGTTTCCGTAACCTCACCTGTGCCCTAAGCCTTGCCGTTCCCTAACCCTAACCCTAGCCCGGAACAGAAATCCACCACCAGCCCTATACCTTTCCCTACGCCATAGCCTGTTCCTGGCCCGTACACAGGCACTGACCCTTTCATCAGCACGTAGCCTGACGCTCCCACGTTTCTGTACCCTCACCTGTGCCCTAAGCCTTGCCGTTCCCTAACCCTAACCCTAGCCCGACACGGAAACCCACCACCAGCCCTACACTTTACCCTATGCCGTAGCCTACTCCTGGCCCGAACGCTGGCACTGACCTGTGCGTCAGCACGTAGCCTGACCCTCCCACGTTTCCATACCCTCACCTGTGCCCTAAGCCTTGCCGTTCCCTAACCCTTACCCTAGCCCATAACGGAAACCCACCACCAGCCCTAAACCTTACCCACAAGCCGTAGCCTACTCCTGGCCCGTACACTGGCACTGACCCATGCGTCAGCACGTAGCCTGACCCTCCCACTTTTCTGTACCCTTACCTGAGCCCTAAGCCTTGCCGTTCCCTAACCCTAACCCTAGCCCGGATCGGAATCCCACCACCAGCCCTACACCTTACCATATGCCGTAGCCTACTCCGGCCCGGTACGCTGCCACTGAGCCGTGAATCAGCACGTAGCCTAACCCTCCCACGTTTCCATACCCTCAGCAATGCCCTACGCCTTGCCTTTCCCTAACCCTATCCCTAGCCCGGAACGGAAACCCACCACAAGCCCTACACCTTTCCCTATGGCGTAGCCTACTCCTGGCCCATACGCTGGCACTGACCCGTGCGTCATCACGTAGCCTGACCCTCCCACTTTTCCGTACCCTCACCTGTGCCCTAAGCCTTGCCGTTCCCTTACCCTAGCCCTAGCCCGGAACGGAAACCCACCACCAGGCCTAAACCTTAGCCTATGCCGTAGCCTACTCCTTGCCCGTACCCTGGCACTGACGCGTGCGTCAGCACGTAGCCAGACCCTCCCACGTTTCCGTACACTCACTTGTGCCCTAAGCCTTACCGTTCGCTAACCCTAACCCTAACCCGGAACGGAAACCCACCACCAGCCCTAAACCGTTCCCTACTGGGTAGCCTACTCCTCGCCCGTACGCTCGCACTGACCCGTGCGTCAGCATGGAGTTTGACCCTCCCACGTTTCCGTACCCTCACCTGGGCCCTAAGCCTTGCCATTCCCTAACACTAACCCTAGCCCGGAACGGAAACCCACCACCAGCCCTACACCATACCCTATGCCATAGCCTACAGCTGGCCCATACGCGGGCACTGACCTGTGCTTCAGCACGTAGCCTGACCCTCCCAAGTTTGCGGACCCTCACCTATGCCCTAAGACTTGCCGTTCCCTAACCCTAACCCTAGCCCGGAACGGAAACCCACCACCAGCCCTACACCTTTCCAAACGCCGTAGCCTATTCCTGGCTCGTACGCCGGCACTCACCATTTCATCAGCACGTAGCCTGACCCTCCCACGTTTCCGTACCCTCACCTGTGCCCTAAGCCTTGCCGTTTACTAACACTAACCCTAGCCCGGAACGGAAACCCACCACCAGCCCTACACCTTACCCACAAGCCGTAGCCTACTCCTGGCCGGTACGCTGACACTGACATGTGCGTCAGCACTTAGCCTGACCCTCACACGTTTCCGTACCCTCACCTGTGCCCTAAGCCTTGCCGTTTCCTAACCCTAACCCTGGTCCGGAACGGAAACACACCACCAGCCCTACAGCTTACCCCCAAGCCATAGCCTATTCCTGGCCCATACGCTGGCACTGACCCGTGCGTCAGCATGTAGCCTGACCCTCCCAAGTTTCCGTACCCTCACCTGTGCCCTAAGCCTTGCCGTTCCCTAACCCTAACCCTAGCCAGGAACGGAAACACACCACCAGCCCTACACCTAACCCCTAAGCCGTAGCCTACTCCTGTCCCGTACGCTGGCACTAACCCGTGCGTCAGCACGTAGCCTGACCCTCCCACGTTTCCGTACCCTCACCTGTGCCCTAAGCCTTGCCATTCCCTAACCCTAACCCTAGCCAGGAACGGAAACCCTCCAGAAACCCTACACCTTACCATACGCCATAGCCTACTCCTGGGCCGTACGCTGGCACTGACCCGTGAGTCAGCACGTAGCCTGACCCTCCCACGTTTCCGTACCCTCACCTGTGACCTAAGACTTGCCGTTCCCTCACCCTAACCCTAGCCAGGAACGGAAACCCACCAGCAGCCCTACACTTTACCCTACGCCATAGCCTACTCCTGGCCCGTACGCTGGCACTGACCCGTGAGTCAGCACGTAGCCTGACCCTCCCATATTTCCGTACCCTCACCTGTGCCCTAAGCCTTGCTGTTCCCTAACACTAACCCTAGCCCGGAACGGAAACCCACCACCAGGCCTACTCCTTAGCCTATGCCGTAGCCTACTCCTTGCCCGTAACCTGGCACTGACCCGTGCGTCAGCACGTAGCCAGACCCTCCCACGTTTCCGTACCCTCACTTGTGCCCTAAGCCTTGCCGTTCCCTAACCCTAACCATAGCCCGGAACGAAAACCCAACACCAGACCTACACCTTTCCCTACGACGTAGCCTACTCCTGGCCCGTACGCTGGCCCTGACACGTGCGTCAGCACGTAGCCTTACCCTCCCACGTTTCCGTACCCTCACCTGTGCCCTAAGCCTTGCCGTTCCCTAACCCTAACCCTAACCCGGAACGGAAACCCACCACCAGCCCTACACCTTACTCTATGCCGTAGCCTACACCTGGCCCGTACGCGGGCACTGACCTGTGCTTCAGCACGTAGCCTGACCCTCCCATGTTACCGTACGCTCACCTGTGCCCTAAGCCTTGCCGTTCCCTAACCCTAACCCTAGCCCGGCACAGAATCCCACCACCAGCCCTACAACTTACCCCCAAGCCGTAGCCTACTCCTGGCCCGTTCGGTGGCACTAACTCTAGCATCAGCAAGTAGCCTGACCCTCCCACGTTTCTGTACCCTCACCTGTGCCCTAAGCCTTGCCGTTCCATAACCCTAACCCTCGCCCGGAACGGAAACCCATCCCCAGCCCTACACCTAACCACCAAGCCGTACCCTACTCCTGGCCGTTACGCTGGCACTGACCCGTGCATCATCACGTAGCCTGACCCTCCCACGTTTCCGTACCCTCACCTGTGCCCTAAGCTTTGCCGTTCCCTAACCCTAACTGTAGCCCGGAACGGAAACCCACCACCAGCCCTACAACTTACACCCAAGCCGTAGCCTACTCCTGGTCCATACGCTGGCACTGACCCGTGCGTCAGAATGTATCCTGACCCTCCCACGTTTCCGTACCCTCACCTGTGCCCTAAGCCTTGCCGTTCCGTAACCGTAACCCTAGCCCGGAACAGAAACCCACCACCAGCCCTACATCTTACCCCCAAGCCGTAGCCTACTCCTGGCCCGTTCGGTGGCACTAACCCTAGCATCAGCAAGTAGCCTGACCCTCCCACGTTTCTGTACCCTCACCCGTGCCCTAAGCCTTGCCGTTCCATAACCCTAACCCTAGCCCGGAATGGAAACCCACCCCAAGCCGTACACCTTACACCCAAGCCGTAGCCTACTCCTGGCCCATATGCTGGCACTGACCCGTGCGTCCGCACGTAGCGTGACCCTCCCACCTTTCCGTACCCTCACCTGTGCCCTAAGCCTTGCCGTTCCCTAACCCTAACCCTAGCCCTGAACGGAAACCCACCACCAGCCCTACACCTTACCCTATGCTGTAGCCTACACCTGGCCCGTACGCGGGCACTGACCCGTGCTTCAGCACGTAGCCTGACCACCCACGTTTCCGTACCCTCACCTGTGCCCTAAGCCTTGCCGTTCTCTAACCCTAACCCTAGCCCGGAACGGAAAGCCACCACCAGCCCTAAAACTTAGCCACAAGCCGTAGCCTACTCCTGGCCCGTACGCTGGCACTGACCCGTGTGTCAGCACGTAGCCTGACCCTCCCACTTTTCCGTACCCTCACCTGTGCCCTAAGCCTTGCCATTCCCTAACCCTAACCCTAGCCCGGAACGGAAACCCACCACCAGCCCTACACCATATGCTACACCGTAGCCTACTCCTGGCCCGTACGCTGCAAATGACCCGTGCGTCAGCATGTAGCCTGACCCTCTCACGTTTCCGTACCCTCAAATGTGCCCTAAGCCTTGACCTTCCCTATCCCTAACCCTAGCCCGGAACGCAAACCCACCAGCAGCCCTACACCTTTCCCTACGCCGTAGCCTACTCCTGGCCCGTACGCTGGCACTGAACCGTGCGTCATCACGTAGCCTGACCCTCCCACTTTTCTGTACCCTCACCTGAGCCCTAAGCCTTGCCGTTCCCTTACCCTAACCCTAGCCCGGAACGGAAACCCACCACCCGACCTAAACCTTACCCTATGCCGTAGCCTACTCCTTGCCCGTACCCTGGCACTGACCCGTGCTTCAGCACGTAGCCATACCCTCCCACGTTTCCGTACACTCACATGTGCCCTAAGCCTTGCCGTTCCCTAAACCTAACCGTAGCCCGGAACGAAAACCCACCACCAGCCCTACACCTTACACTACGCCATAGCCTACTCCTGGCCCGAACGCTGGCACTGACCCGTGCGTCAGCACGTAGCCTGACCCTCCCACGTTTCCGTACCCTCACCTGTGCACTAAGCCTTGCCATTCCCTAACCGGAACCCTAGTCCGGAACGGAAACACACCACCAGCCCTACAACTTACCCCCAAGCCGCAACCTACTCCTGGCCGGTACGCTGGCACTGACACGTGCGTCAGCACGTAGCCTGACCCTCACACGTTTCCGTACCCTCACCTGTGCCCTAAGCCTTGCCGTTCCCTAACCCTAACCTTAGCCCGGAACAGAAACCCACCACCAGCCCTACACTCTACCCTACGCCGTAGCCTATTCCTGGCCCGTATGCTGGCACTGACCCGTGCGTCAGCACGTAGCCTGACCCTCCCACGTTTCCGTACCCTCACCTATGCCCTAAGCCTTGATGTTCCCTAACCCTAACCCTAGCCCGGAACAGAAACCCACCAACAGCCCTACACCTTACCACCACGCCGTAGCCTACTCCTGGCCCATATGCTGGCACTGACCCATGCGTCAGCATGTAGCCTGACCCTCCCACGTTTCCGTAACCTCACATGTGTCCTAAGCCTTTGCATTCCCTAACCCTAACCCTAGCCCGGAACGGAAACCCACCACCAGCCCTAAACCTTACTCTATGCCGTAGACTACACCTGGCCCGTACGAGGGCACTGACCTGTGCTTGAGCACGTAGCCTGACCCTCCCATGTTAGTGTACCCTCACCTGTGCCCTAAGCCTTGCCGTTCCCTAACCCTAACCCGAGCCCGGCACGGAATCCCACCACCAGCCCTACACCTTATCGTATGCCGTAGCCTACTCCTGGCCTGTACGCTGGCACTGACCCGTGCGTCAGCACGTAGCCTGACCCTCCCACGTTTCCGTACCCTCACCTGTGCCCTAATACTTGCTGTTCCCTAACACTAACCCTAGCCTTGAACGGAAACACACCATCAGCCCGACACCTAACCAGCAAGCCGTAGCCTACTCGTGGCCGGTACGCTGGCACTGACCCGTGCATCAGCACGTAGCCTGACCCTCCCATGTTACCGTACGCTCACCTGTGCCCTAAGCCTTGCCGTTCCCTAACCCTAACCCTAGCCCGGCACGGAATCCCACCACCAGCCCTATACCTTATTGTATGCCGTAGCCTAGTACTGGCCCATACGCTGGCACTGACCCGTGCCTCAGCATGTAGCCTGACCCTCCCACGTTTCCGTAACCTCACCTGTGCCCTAAGCCTTGCCGTTCCCTAACCCTAACCCTAGCCCGGAACAGAAATCCACCACCAGCCCTATACCTTTCCCTACGCCATAGCCTATTCCTGGCCCGTACACAGGCACTGACCCTTTCATCAGCACGTAGCCTGACGCTCCCACGTTTCTGTACCCTCACCTGTGCCCTAAGCCTTGCCGTTCCCTAACCCTAACCCTAGCCCGACACGGAAACCCACCACCAGCCCTACACTTTACCCTATGCCGTAGCCTACTCCTGGCCCGAACGCTGGCACTGACCTGTGCGTCAGCACGTAGCCTGACCCTCCCACGTTTCCATACCCTCACCTGTGCCCTAAGCCTTGCCGTTCCCTAACCCTTACCCTAGCCCGTAACGGAAACCCACCACCAGCCCTAAAACTTACCCACAAGCCGTAGCCTACTCCTGGCCCGTACACTGGCACTGACCCATGCGTCAGCACGTAGCCTGACCCTCCCACTTTTCTGTACCCTTACCTGAGCCCTAAGCCTTGCCGTTCCCTAACCCTAACCCTAGCCCGGATCGGAATCCCACCACCAGCCCTACACCTTACCATATGCCGTAGCCTACTCCGGCCCGGTACGCTGCCACTGAGCCGTGAATCAGCACGTAGCCTGACCCTCCCACGTTTCCGTACCCTCAGCAATGCCCTACGCCTTGCCTTTCCCTAACCCTATCCCTAGCCCGGAACGGAAACCCACCACAAGCCCTACACCTTTCCCTATGGCGTAGCCTACTCCTGGCCCATACGCTGGCACTGACCCGTGCGTCATCACGTAGCCTGACCCTCCCACTTTTCCGTACCCTCACCTGTGCCCTAAGCCTTGCCGTTCCCTTACCCTAGCCCTAGCCCGGAACGGAAACCCACCACCAGGCCTAAACCTTAGCCTATGCCGTAGCCTACTCCTTGCCCGTACCCTGGCACTGACGCGTGCGTCAGCACGTAGCCAGATCCTCCCACGTTTCCGTACCCTCACTTGTGCCCTAAGCCTTGCCGTTCGCTAACCCTAACCCTAACCCGGAACGGAAACCCACCACCAGCCCTAAACCTTTCCCTACTGGGTAGCCTACTCCTCGCCCGTACGCTCGCACTGCCACGTGCGTCAGCATGGAGTTTGACCCTCCCACGTTTCTGTACCCTCACCTGGGCCCTAAGCCTTGCCATTCCCTAACACTAACCCTAGCCCGGAACGGAAACCCACCACCAGCCCTACACCTTACCCTATGCCGTAGCCTACAGCTGGCCCATACGCGGGCACTGACCTGTGCTTCAGCACGTAGCCTGACCCTCCCAAGTTTGCGGACCCTCACCTGTGCCCTAAGACTTGCCGTTCCCTAACCCTAACCCTAGCCCGGAACGGGAACCCACCACCAGCCCTACACCTTTCCCAACGCCGTAGCCTATTCCTGGCTCGTACGCCGGCACTCACCGTTTCATCAGCACGTAGCCTGACCCTCCCACGTTTCCGTACCCTCACCTGTGCCCTAAGCCTTGCCGTTTACTGACAGTAACCCTAGCCCGGAACGGAAACCCACCACCAGCCCTACACCTTACCCCCAAGCCGTAGCCTACTCCTGGCCGGTACGCTGACACTGACACATGCGTCAGCACTTAGCCTGACCCTCACACGTTTCCGTACCCTCACCTGTGCCCTAAGCCTTGCCGTTTCCTAACCCTAACCCTGGTCCGAAACGGAAACACACCACCAGCCCTACAGCTTACCCCCAAGCCATAGCCTATTCCTGGCCCATACGCTGGCACTGACCCGTGCGTCAGCATGTAGCCTGACCCTCCCAAGTTTCCGTACCCTCACCTGTGCCCTAAGCCTTGCCGTTCCCTAACCCTAACCCTAGCCAGGAACGGAAACACACCACCAGCCCTACACCTAACCCCTAAGCCGTAGCCTACTCCTGTCCCATACGCTGGCACTGACCCGTGCGTCAGCACGTAGCCTGACCCTCCCACGTTTCCGTACCCTCACCTGTGCCCTAAGCCTTGCCATTCCCTAACCCTAACCCTAGCCAGGAACGGAAACCCTCCAGAAACCCTATACCTTACCATACGCCATAGCCTACTCCTGGGCCGTACGCTGGCACTGACCCGTGAGTCAGCACGTAGCCTGACCCTCCCACGTTTCCGTACCCTCACCTGTGACCTAAGCCTTGCCGTTCCCTCACCCTAACCCTAGCCAGGAACGGAAACCCACCAGCAGCCCTACACCTTACCCTACGCCATAGCCTACTCCTGGCCCGTACGCTGGCACTGACCCGTGAGTCAGCACGTAGCCTGACCCTCCCATATTTCCGTACCCTCACCTGTGCCCTAAGCCTTGCTGTTCCCTAACACTAACCCTAGCCCGGAACGGAAACCCACCACCAGGCCTACTCCTTAGCCTATGCCGTAGCCTACTCCTTGCCCGTAACCTGGCACTGACCCGTGCGTCAGCACGTAGCCAGACCCTCCCACGTTTCCGTACCCTCACTTGTGCCCTAAGCCTTGCCGTTCCCTAACCCTAACCATAGCCCGGAACGAAAACCCAACACCAGACCTACACCTTTCCCTACGACGTAGCCTACTCCTGGCCCGTACGCTGGCCCTGACACGTGCGTCAGCACGTAGCCTTACCCTCCCACGTTTCCGTACCCTCACCTGTGCCCTAAGCCTTGCCGTTCCCTAACCCTAACCCTAACCCGGAACGGAAACCCACCACCAGCCCTACACCTTACTCTATGCCGTAGCCTACACCTGGCCCGTACGCGGGCACTGACCTGTGCTTCAGCACGTAGCCTGACCCTCCCATGTTACCGTACGCTCACCTGTGCCCTAAGCCTTGCCGTTCCCTAACCCTAACCCTAGCCCGGCACAGAATCCCACCACCAGCCCTACAACTTACCCCCAAGCCGTAGCCTACTCCTGGCCCGTTCGGTGGCACTAACTCTAGCATCAGCAAGTAGCCTGACCCTCCCACGTTGCTGTACCCTCACCCGTGCCCTAAGCCTTGCCGTTCCATAACCCTAACCCTCGCCCGGAACGGAAACCCATCCCCAGCCCTACACCTAACCACCAAGCCGTACCCTACTCCTGGCCGTTACGCTGGCACTGACCCGTGCATCATCACGTAGCCTGACCCTCCCACGTTTCCGTACCCTCACCTGTGCCCTAAGCTTTGCCGTTCCCTAACCCTAACTGTAGCCCGGAACGGAAACCCACCACCAGCCCTACAACTTACACCCAAGCCGTAGCCTACTCCTGGTCCATACGCTGGCACTGACCCGTGCGTCAGAATGTATCCTGACCCTCCCACGTTTCCGTACCCTCACCTGTGCCCTAAGCCTTGCCGTTCCGTAACCCTAACCCTAGCCCGGAACAGAAACCCACCACCAGCCCTACACCTTACCCCCAAGCCGTAGCCTACTCCTGGCCCGTTCGGTGGCACTAACCCTAGCATCAGCAAGTAGCCTGACCCTCCCACGTTTCTGTACCCTCACCCGTGCCCTAAGCCTTGCCGTTCCATAACCCTAACCCTAGCCCGGAACGAAAACCCACCACCAGCCCTACACCTTACACTACGCCATAGCCTACTCCTGGCCCGAACGCTGGCACTGACCCGTGCGTCAGCACGTAGCCTGACCCTCCCACGTTTCCGTACCCTCACCTGTGTACTAAGCCTTGCCATTCCCTAACCGGAACCCTAGTCCGGAACGGAAACACACCACCAGCCCTACAACTTACCCCCAATCCGCAACCTACTCCTGGCCGGTACGCTGGCACTGACACGTGCGTCAGCACGTAGCCTGACCCTCACACGTTTCCGTACCCTCACCTGTGCCCTAAGCCTTGCCGTTCCCTAACCCTAACCTTAGCCCGGAACAGAAACCCACCACCAGCCCTACACTCTACCCTACGCCGTAGCCTATTCCTGGCCCGTATGCTGGCACTGACCCGTGCGTCAGCACGTAGCCTGACCCTCCCACGTTTCCGTACCCTCACCTATGCCCTAAGCCTTGATGTTCCCTAACCCTAACCCTAGCCCGGAACAGAAACCCACCAACAGCCCTACACCTTACCACCACGCCGTAGCCTACTCCTGGCCCATATGCTGGCACTGACCCATGCGTCAGCACGTAGCCTGACCCTCCCACGTTTCCGTAACCTCACATGTGCCCTAAGCCTTTGCATTCCCTAACCCTAACCCTAGCCCGGAACGGAAACCCACCACCAGCCCTAAACCTTACTCTATGCCGTAGACTACACCTGGCCCGTACGCGGGCACTGACCTGTGCTTGAGCACGTAGCCTGACCCTCCCATGTTAGTGTACACTCACCTGTGCCCTAAGCCTTGCCGTTCCCTAACCCTAACCCTAGCCCGGCACGGAATCCAACCACCAGCCCTACACCTTATTGTATGCCGTAGCCTAGTCCTGGCCCATACGCTGGCACTGACCCGTGCGTCAGCATGTAGCCTGACCCTCCCACGTTTCCGTAACCTCACCTGTGCCCTAAGCCTTGCCGTTCCCTAACCCTTACCCTAGCCCGTAACGGAAACCCACCACCAGCCCTAAACCTTACCCACAAGCCGTAGCCTACTCCTGGCCCGTACACTGGCACTGACCCATGCGTCAGCACGTAGCCTGACCCTCCCACTTTTCTGTACCCTTACCTGAGCCCTAAGCCTTGCCGTTCCCTAACCCTAACCCTAGCCCGGATCGGAATCCCACCACCAGCCCTACACCTTACCATATGCCGTAGCCTACTCCGGCCCGGTACGCTGCCACTGAGCCGTGAATCAGCACGTAGCCTGACCCTCCCACGTTTCCGTACCCTCAGCAATGCCCTACGCCTTGCCTTTCCCTAACCCTATCCCTAGCCCGGAACGGAAACCCACCACAAGCCCTACACCTTTCCCTATGGCGTAGCCTACTCCTGGCCCATACGCTGGCACTGACCCGTGCGTCATCACGTAGCCTGACCCTCCCACTTTTCCGTACCCTCACCTGTGCCCTAAGCCTTGCCGTTCCCTTACCCTAGCCCTAGCCCGGAACGGAAACCCACCACCAGGCCTAAACCTTAGCCTATGCCGTAGTCTACTCCTTGCCCGTACCCTGGCACTGACGCGTGCGTCAGCACGTAGCCAGACCCTCCCACGTTTCCGTACCCTCACTTGTGCCCTAAGCCTTGCCGTTCACTAACCCTAACCCTAAACCGGAACGGAAACCCACCACCAGCCCTAAACCTTTCCCTACTGGGTAGCCTACTCCTCGCCCGTACGCTCGCACTGACACGTGCGTCAGCATGGAGTTTGACCCTCCCACGTTTCTGTACCCTCACCTGGGCCCTAAGCCTTGCCATTCCCTAACACTAACCCTAGCCCGGAACGGAAACCCACCACCAGCCCTACACCTTACCCTATGCCGTAGCCTACCGCTGGCCCATACGCGGGCACTGACCTGTGCTTCAGCAAGTAGCCTGACCCTCCCAAGTTTGCGGACCCTCACCTGTGCCCTAAGACTTGCCGTTCCCTAACCCTAACCCTAGCCCGGAACGGAAACCCACCACCAGCCCTACACCTTTCCCAACGCCGTAGCCTATTCCTGGCTCGTACGCCGGCACTCACCGTTTCATCAGCACGTAGCCTGACCCTCCCACGTTTCCGTACACTCACCTGTGCCCTAAGCCTTGCCGTTTACTAACACTAACCCTAGCCCGGAACAGAAACCCACCACCAGCCCTACACCTTACCCACAAGCCGTAGCCTACTCCTGGCCGGTACGCTGACACTGACACGTGCGTCAGCACTTAGCCTGACCCTCACACGTTTCCGTACCCTCACCTGTGCCCTAAGCCTTGCCGTTTCCTAACCCTAACCCTGGTCCGGAACGGAAACACACCACCAGCCCTACAGCTTACCCCCAAGCCATAGCCTATTCCTGGCCCATACGCTGGCACTGACCCGTGCGTCAGCATGTAGCCTGACCCTCCCAAGTTTCCGTACCCTCACCTGTGCCCTAAGCCTTGCCGTTCCCTAACCCTAACCCTAGCCAGGAACGGAAACACACCACCAGCCCTACACCTAACCCTTAAGCCGTAGCCTACTCCTGTCCCGTACGCTGGCACTGACCCGTGCGTCAGCACGTAGCCTGACCCTCCCACGTTTCCGTACCCTCACCTGTGCCCTAAGCCTTGCCATTCCCTAACCCTAACCCTAGCCAGGAACGGAAACCCTCCAGAAACCCTATACCTTACCATACGCCATAGCCTACTCCTGGGCCGTATGCTGGCACTGACCCGTGAGTCAGCACGTAGCCTGACACTCCCACGTTTCCGTACCCTCACCTGTGACCTAAGCCTTGCCGTTCCCTCACCCTAACGCTAGCCAGGAACAGAAACCCACCAGCAGCCCTACACCTTACCCTACGCCATAGCCTACTCCTGGCCCGTACGCTGGCACTGACCCGTGAGTCAGCACGTAGCCTGACCCTCCCATATTTCCGTACCCTCACATGTGCCCTAAGCCTTGCTGTTCCCTAACACTAACCCTAGCCCGGAACGGAAACCCACCACCAGGCCTACTCCTTAGCCTATGCCGTAGCCTACTCCTTGCCCATAACCTGGCACTGACCCGTGCGTCAGCACGTAGCCAGACCCTCCCACGTTTCCGTACCCTCACTTGTGCCCTAAGCCTTGCCGTTCCCTAACCCTAACCATAGCCCGGAACGAAAACCCAACACCAGACCTACACCTTTCCCTACGATGTAGCCTAATCCTGGCCCGTACGCTGGCCCTGACACGTGCGTCAGCACGTAGCCTTACCCTCCCACGTTTCCGTACCCTCACCTGTGCCCTAAGCCTTGCCGTTCCCTAACCCTAACCCTAACCCGGAACGGAAACCCACCACCAGCCCTACACCTTACTCTATGCCGTAGCCTACACCTGGCCCGTACGCGGGCACTGACCTGTGCTTCAGCACGTAGCCTGACCCTCCCATGTTACCGTACGCTCACCTGTGCCCTAAGCCTTGCCGTTCCCTAACCCTAACCCTAGCCCGGCACAGAATCCCACCACCAGCCCTACAACTTACCCCCAAGCCGTAGCCTACTCCTGGCCCGTTCGGTGGCACTAACTCTAGCATCAGCAAGTAGCCTGACCCTCCCACGTTTCTGTACCCTCACCCGTGCCCTAAGCCTTGCCGTTCCATAACCCTAACCCCCGCCCGGAACGGAAACCCATCCCCAGCCCTACACCTAACCACCAAGCCGTACCCTACTCCTGGCCGTTACGCTGGCACTGACCCGTGCATCATCACGTAGCCTGACCCTCCCACGTTTCCGTACCCTCACCTGTGCCCTAAGCTTTGCCGTTCCCTAACCCTAACTGTAGCCCGGAACGGAAACCCACCACCAGCCCTACAACTTACACCCAAGCCGTAGCCTACTCCTGGTCCATACGCTGGCACTGACCCGTGCGTCAGAATGTATCCTGACCCTCCCACGTTTCCGTACCCTCACCTGTGCCCTAAGCCTTGCCGTTCAGTAACCCTAACCCTAGCCCGGAACAGAAACCCACCACCAGCCCTACACCTTACCCCCAAACCGTAGCCTACTCCTGGCCCGTTCGGTGGCACTAACCCTAGCATCAGCAAGTAGCCTGACCCTCCCACGTTTCTGTACCTCACCCGTGCCCTAAGCCTTGCCGTTCCATAACCCTAACCCTAGCCCGGAATGGAAACCCACCCCCAGCCCTACACCTTACACCCAAGCCGTAGCCTACTCCTGGCCCATATGCTGGCACTGACCCGTGCGTCCGCACGTAGCGTGACCCTCCCACCTTTCCGTACCCTCACCTGTGCCCTAAGCCTTGCCGTTCCCTAACCCTAACCCTAGCCCTGAACGGAAACCCACCACCAGCCCTACACCTTACCCTATGCTGTAGCCTACACCTGGCCCGTACGCGGGCACTGACCCGTGTGTCAGCACGTAGCCTGACCACCCACGTTTCCGTACCCTCACCTGTGCCCTAAGCCTTGCCGTTCTCTAACCCTAACCCTAGCCCGGAACGGAAAGCCACCACCAGCCCTAAAACTTAGCCACAAGCCGTAGCCTACTCCTGGCCCGTACGCTGGCACTGACCCGTGTGTCAGCACGTAGCCTGACCCTCCCTCTTTTCCGTACCCTCACCTGTGCCCTAAGCCTTGCCATTCCCTAACCCTAACCCTAGCCCGGAACGGAAACCCACCACCAGCCCTACACCATATGCTACACCGTAGCCTACTCCTGGCCCGTACGCTGCAAATGACCCGTGCGTCAGCATGTAGCCTGACCCTCTCACGTTTCCGTACCCTCACATGTGCCCTAAGCCTTGACCTTCCCTATCCCTAACCCTAGCCCGGAACGCAAACCCACCAGCAGCCCTACACCTTTCCCTACGCCGTAGCCTACTCCTGGCCCGTACGCTGGCACTGAACCGTGCGTCATCACGTAGCCTGACCCTCCCACTTTTCCGTACCCTCACCTGAGCCCTAAGCCTTGCCGTTCCCTTACCCTAACCCTAGCCTGGAACGGAAAACCACCACCCGACCTAAACCTTACCCTATGCCGTAGCCTACTCCTTGCCCGTACCCTGGCACTGACCCGTGCTTCAGCACGTAGCCATACCCTCCCACGTTTGCGTACACTCACATGTGCCCTAAGCCTTGCCGTTCCCTAAACCTAACCGTAGCCCAGAACGAAAAACCACCACCAGCCCTACACCTTACACTACGCCATAGCCTACTCCTGGCCCGTACGCTGGCACTGACCCGTGAGTCAGCACGTAGCCTGAACCTCCCACGTTTCTGTACCCACACCTGTGCCCTAAGCCTTGCCATTCCCTAACCAGAACCCTAGTCCGGAACGGAAACACACCACCAGCCCTACAACTTACCCCCAAGCCGCAGCCTACTCCTGGCCGGTACGCTGGCACTGACACGTGCGTCAGCACGTAGCCTGACCCTCACACGTTTCCGTACCCTCACCTGTGCCCTAAGCCTTGCCGTTCCCTAACCCTAACCTTAGCCCGGAACAGTAACCCACCACCAGCCCTACACTCTACCCTACACCGTAGCCTACTCCTGGCCCGTACGCGGGCACTGACCCGTGCGTCAGCACATAGCCGGACCCTCACACGTTTCGGTACCCTCACCTGTGCCCTAAGACTTGCCGTTCCCTAACCGTTACCCTAGTCTGGAACGGAAACCGACCACCAGCCCTAGAGCTTACCCCGAAGCCATAGCCTACTCGTGGCCCATACGCTGGCACTGACCGGTGTGTCAGCATATAGCCTGACGAGGCACACCTGGGGAGGGCGGGCTGGCAGGTTAAGGCTACCCAGGTCAGCTAATCCACAACCCTCAGGGAATCACATTGTTGAAAGTGGACCCCGCTAAGGCAGAAGAGAAGCCAAGGAATAAAAGGACACAATGCCATTTGCAGCACCGTAGATGAGTCTAGAAGTAATCACGTGACTTGTAGTAAGTCAGAAAGTGAAAGACACATATCATATCATATCACTTATAGGTGTTACCTAAAAATGGATACCAGGGCAGATATTTCCACGGAGAAGGGCAATCACAGATTCATTAAACAAACTTATGGTTCACCAATGGAAAGGTGTGAGGATTGGTTTCATTACGATATCGGTGTTAACAGACATATACAAACACAGGTGACATATATAATCACCAAAGACCTACAGAATACCAAGAGAGGACTACTCAACATTCTGTCATAACGTACATGGGAAAAGGATCCCAGGAAGAACAGTCATCTGTATATGTGTAAAACAACCACATCTTCCACATCTACAACAAGCCAAACATTGTAATCAAACTTGCTGTAATAAAAAATAAAAACTTATATTAAAAACACGAACAAGAAGTAGTGAGACAAACGTGAGGGGCTTTCTCCTGGCACATTCCATTCTAAACTCCAATCTAGAACACCACTTCCACTGAGGCTCTCTTGCCCTAGTAACCTGATTTGGTAAGGGTGAAATGCTGCCACCTTGTGGCCGTTTCACACAACAGCAGCTTTAATCCCAACGCTAATGGTCAGTTGATATTCAAAATCATTGCAGGCCTGTAAATGACACCTGCCCTGAAAACAAATCCTGGGGTCACATATCGACCAAAAAATTCAAAGGACGTCCATATTTCAAAACGACCATTTCAAAAGGCATATTTTACGCACATTAGTGTTCTGCTTCTTTTCCTTTCTTTCGTTTTTTGTTAAAAAACACGGGAATGGAAAAAGGCATCCCTCACAATGGGCGAAAATCGTTGCAGACGAATCAATGGACAGAGGTTTAATCTCCAATATATATAAACAGCTCATGCAGCTTAATATTAAAAAAAACAAAAAACCCAAAAAAAATGGGCAGAAGATCTAAAGAGACGTTTCTTCAAAGGAGACACAGAGATGGCCAAGACGCACATGAAAAGCTGCTCAACAGCACTAATTATTAGAGAAATGCAAATCAAAACTACAATGAGGTATCACCTCACACCTGTTAGAAGCGGCATCATCAGAAAATCTACAAACAATCAATTCTTGGGAGGGTGTGGACAAAAGGAGCCCTCTTCCACTATTGGTGGGAATGTAAATTGATACAGTCACTATGGAGAACAGTATGGAGTTTCCTTAAAAAATTAGAAATAGAATTACCATCTGATCCAGCAATCCCACTTCTGGGCATATACCCAGAGAAAACCGTATTTCAAAAAGGCACATTCACCACAATGTTCGTTGCAGCACTATTTACAATAGCCAGGTAATGGAAGCAACCTAAATGCCCACAGACAGATGAATGAATAAAGATGTGGTACATATATAAAATGGAATATTACTCGGCCATAAAAAGGAATGAAACTGGGTCATTTGTAGAGACATCGATGGATCGAGAGACTGTCATACAGAAAGAAGTAAGTCAGAAAGAGGAAAACAAATATTGTATATTAATGCATATATGTGGAGCCTAAAAATGCTACAGATGAACTGGTTTGCAGGGAAGAAATAGAGACACAGATGTAGAGAACAAACGTATGGACACCAAGTGTGGGATGCCATGGGGTGGTGGTGGTGGGATGAGTTGGGAGTTTGGGATTGACCTGTATACATGTATATGCATAAAATACAAAACTAATAATAACGTGCTGTATAAAAAAATAAATAAAATTAAATTTCAAAATTTTAAAAAATAAAATTTAAAAATAAAAGAGAAAAAAAGTTCTTCCCGTCACACAGATGTATATATAGGAATGAACTATTTCCATGCTTATATCTACAAATACATAAAAGAGGAATAAAATCTAACTTGAACCATAAAAGAAAAAAAAAAACCTGAACCCACGAGTTATACAGAGGAAAAACCTATCAGGGCACTTGCTCCAGTGGTAAACAATTCTGAAATTGGTCAGAGGTGGGGAACCATCTCCCATACAGCCAGCAGCCCAACCCCATGCAAGGAGCGTCCTCATTGCAAAGCTGGGGGACCTTGCCGAGGCATCTGTGAGTAAACGTGAGCTGAGCCCCAGGCCAGCTGCTGCTGAACTGTTCCCACCCTTTCCAGGTAAAACACCTGAATATGTACAAGGGCTTGAAAGCCTAGAGGAAGGACCGTGGAGCCACACCAGCGACAGCACGCAGGCCAACTTGGTGCCTGCAGGCCAGCCAGGGTGGTCCTAGCCCCGGGCGCTCTTCCAGAAGCTTTCCATTGCCCTGCCTGAGATACCCCTCCTGTCCCAGTCCCCACTGATTTTTTCCTTCCTCACCTCTGTCAGGAGAGAAATTCCAGCGGAAGGTATGTGGAACACAACCTCTTCTTTACATGCGGCAGCCTGGCAACTCCTGCAGAAAGGGCAGCAGAACCCCACTCACACCGGGCCACCCACAAAGCTGTGGCCCCTCACTCCCACCAGCACAACCCCGAGACTGCTGACGGGGCAGAGAATATGGAGTCAGGCACAGCTTCAGGGGCTATTGCTGCCTGGAGCTCTGTTTATATTGACCTCAACGAGGCACACCTGGGGAGCGCGGGCCGGCAAGGTAAGGCTGCCCAGGTCAGCTAATCCACAACCCTCAGGGAATCACATTGTTGAAAATGGACCCCCCTAAGGCAGAAGAGAAGCCAAGGAAAAAAAGGACACAATGCCATTTGTAGCACCGTAGATGAGTCTAGAAGTAATCACGTGACTTGTAGTAAGTCAGAAAGTGAAAGACACATATCATATCATATCACTTATAGGTGTTACCTAAAAATGGATACCAGGGCAGATATTTCCACGGAGAAGTGCAATCACAGATTCATTAAACAAACTTATGGTTCACCAATGGAAACGTGTGAGGATTGGTTTCATTACGATATCGGGGTTAACAGACATATACAAGCACAGGTGACATATATAATCACCAAAGACCTACAGAATACCAAGAGAGGACTACTCAACATTCTGTCATAACGTACATGGGAAAAGGATCCCAGGAAGAACAGTCATCTATATATGTGTAAAAGAACCACATCTTCCACAGCTACAACAAGCCAAACATTGTAATCAAACTTGCTGTAATAAAAAATAAAAACTTAAATTAAAAACATGAACAAGAAGTAGTGAGACAAACGTGAGGGGCTTTCTCCTGGCACATTCCATTCTAAACTCCAATCTAGAAAACCACTTCCACTGAGGCTCTCTTGCCCTAGTAACCAGATTTGGTAAGGGTGAACTGCTGCCACCTTGTGGCCGTTTCACACAACAGCAGCTTTAATCCCAACGCTAATGGTCAGTTGATATTCAAAATCATTGCAGGCCTGTAAATGACACCTGCCCTGAAAACAAATCCTGGGGTCACTTATCGACCAAAAAATTCAAAGGACGTCCATATTTCAAAACGACCATTTCAAAAGGCATATTTTACGCACATTGGTGTTCTGCTTCTTTTCCTTTCTTTCGTTTTTTGTTAAAAAACACGGGAATGGAAAAAGGCATCCCTCACAATGGGCGAAAATCGTTGCAGACGAATCAATGGACAGAGGTTTCATCTCCAATATATATAAACAGCTCATGCAGCTTAATATTAAAAAAACAAACAACCCAAAAAAATGGGCAGAAGATCTAAAGAGACGTTTCTTCAAAGGAGACACAGAGATGGCCAAGACGCACATGAAAAGCTGCTCAACAGCACTAATTATTGGAGAAATGCAAATCAAAACTACAATGAGGTATCACCTCAAACCTGTTAGAATCGGCATCATCAGAACATCTACAAACAACCAATTCTGGGGAGGGTGTGGACAAAAGGAGCTCTCTTCCACTATTGGTGGGAAGGTAAATTGATACAGTCACTATGGAGAACAGTATGGAGTTTCCTTAAAAAAACTAGAAATAGAATTACCATCTGATCCAGCAATCCCACTTCTGGGCATATACCCAGAGAAAACCGTATTTCAAAAAGGCACATTCACCACAATGTTCGTTGCAGCACTATTTACAATAGCCAGGTAATGGAAGCAACCTAAATGCCCACAGACAGATGAATGGATAAAGATGTGGTACATATATAAAATGGAATATTACTCGGCCATAAAAAGGAATGAAACTGGGTCATTTGTAGAGACATCGATGGATCGAGAGACTGTCATACAGAATGAAGTAAGTCAGAAAGAGGAAAACAAATATTGTATATTAATGCATATATGTGGAACCAAAAAATGATACAGATGAACTGCTTTGCAGGGAAGAAATAGAGACACAGAGGTAGAGAACAAACGTATGGACACCAAGTGTGGGAAGCCATGGGGTGGTGGTGGTGGGATGAGTTGGGAGTTTGGGATTGACCTGTGTACATGTATATGCATAAAATACATAACTAATAATAACGTGCTGTATAAAAAAAATAATTAAAATTAAATTTCAAAATTTTAAAAAATAAAATTTAAAAATAAAACAGAAAAAAGTTCTTCCCGTCACACAGGTGTATTTATAGGAATGAATTATTTCCATCCTTATATCTATAAATACATAAAAGAGGAATAAAATCTAACTTGAACCATAAAAGAAAAAAAAACCTGAACCCACGAGTTATACATAGGAAAACCCTATCAGGGCACTTGCTCCAGTGGTAAACAATTCTGAAATTGGTCAGAGGTGGGGAACCTTCTCCAATACAGCCATCAAGCCACCCCCCACGCAAGGGGCATCCTCATTGCGAAGCTGGGGGACCGTGCAGAGGCATCTGTGAGTAAACGTGAGCTGAGCCCCAGGCCATCTGCTGCTGAACTGTTCCCACCCTTTCCAGGTAAAACACCTGAATATGTACAAGGGCTTGAAAGCCTAGAGGAAGGACCGTGGAGCCACACCAGCGACAGCACGCAGGCCAACTTGGTGCCTGCAGGCCAGCCAGCGTGGTCCTGGCCCCGGGTGCTCTTTTAGAAGCTTTCCATTGCCTTGCCTGAGATACCCCTCCTGTCCCGGCCCCCACTGCTTTTTTCCTTCCTCACCTTTGTCCGGAGAGAAATTCCAGCGGAAGGTATGGGTGACACATCCTCTTCTTTACAGGCGGCAGCCTGGCAACCCCTGCAGAAAGGCCAGCAGATCCCCACTCACACAGGGCCACCCACAAAGCTGTGGCCCCTCACTCCCTCCCACCAGCACAGCCCCGAGACTGCTGACGGGGCAGAGAATATGGAGTCAGGCACAGCTTCAGGGGCTATTGCTGCCTGGAGCTCTGTTTATATTGACCTCAACGAGGCACACCTGGGGAGGGCGGGCCGGCAGGGTAAGGCTGCCCAGGTCAGCTAATCCACAACCCTCAGGGAGTCATATTGTTGAAAATGGACCCCGCTAAGGCAGAAGAGAAGCCAAGGAAAAAAAGGACACAATGCCATTTGCAGCACCGTTGATGAGTCTAGAAGTAATCACGTGACTTGTAGTAAGTCAGAAAGTGAAAGACACATATCATATCATATCACTTATAGGTGTTACCTAAAAATGGATACCAGGGCAGATATTTCCATGGAGAAGGGCAATCACAGATTCATTAAACAAACTTATGGTTCACCAATGGAAAGGTGTGAGGATTGGTTTCATTACGATATCGGGGTTAACAGACATATACAAACACAGGTGACATATATAATTATCAAAGACCTACAGAATACCAAGAGAGGACTACTCAACATTCTGTCATAACGTACATGGGAAAAGGATCCCAGGAAGAACAGTCATCTGTATATGTGTAAAAGAACCACATCTTCCACACCTACAACAAGCCAAACATTGTAATCAAACTTGCTGTAATAAAAAATAAAAAATTAAATTAAAAACACGAACAAGATGTAGTGAGACAAACGTGAGGGGCTTTCTCCTGGCACATTCCATTCTAAACTCCAATCTAGAACACCACTTCCACTGAGGCTCTCTTGCCCTAGTAACCAGATTTGGTAAGGGTGAACTGCTGCCACCTTGTGGCCGTTTCACACAACAGCAGCTTTAATCCCAACACTAATGGTAAGTTCATATTCAAAATCATTGCAGGCCTGTAAATGACACCTGACCTGAAAACAAATCCTGGGGTCACATATCAACCAAAAAATTAAAGGACGTCCATATTTCAAAACGACCGTTTCAAAAGGCATATTTTACGCAAATCAGTGTTCTGCTTCTTTTCCTTTCTTTCCTTTTTTGTTAAAAAAAACGGGAATGGAAAAAGGCATCCCTCAGAATGGGCGAAAACCATTGCAAACGAATCAATGGACAGAGGTTTAATCTCCAATATATATAAACAGCTCATGCTGCTTAATATTACAAAAACAAACAACCCAAAAAAAAATGGGCAGAAGACCTAAAGAGACGTTTCTTCAAAGGAGACACAGAGATGGCCAAGACGCACATGAAAAGCTGCTCAACAGCACTAATTATTAGAGAAATGCAAATCAAAACTACAATGAGGTATCACCTCACACCTGTTTGAATCGGTATCATCAGAAAATCTACAAACATCCAATTCTGGGGAGGGTGTGGACAAAAGGAGCCCTCTTCCACTATTGGTGGGAATGTAAATTGATACAGTCACTATGGAGAACAGTATGGAGTTTCCTTAAAAAAACTAGAAATAGAATTACCATCTGATCCAGCAATCCCACTTCTGGGCATATACCCAGAGAAAACGGTAAATCAAAAAGGCACATTCACCACAATGTTCATTGCAGCACTATTTACAATAGCCAGGTAATGGAAGCAACCTAAATGCCCACAGACAGATGAATGGATAAAGATGTGGTACATATATGAAATGGAATATTACTCGGCCATAAAAAGGAATGAAACTGGGTCATTTGTAGAGACATCGATGGATCGAGAGACTGTCATACAGAATGAAGTAAGTCAGAAAGAGGAAAACAAATATTGTATATTAATGCATATATGTGGAACCAAAAAATGATACAGATGAACTGGTTTTCAGGGAAGAAATAGAGACACAGAGGTAGAGAACAAACGTATGGACACCACGTGTGGGAAGCCATGGGGTGGTGGTGGTGGGATGAGTTGGGAGATTGGGATTGACCTGTATACATGTATATGCATAAAATACATAACTAATAATAACCTGCTGTATAACAACATAAATAAAATTAAATTTCAAAATTTTAAAAAATAAAATTTAAAAATAAAACAGAATAAATTCTTCCCGTCACACAGATGTATTTATAGGAATGAATTATTTCCATGCTTATATCTATAAATACATAAAAGAGGAATAAAATCTAACTTGAACCATAAAAGAAAAAATAAAACCTGAACCGACGAGTTATACAGAGGAAAAACCTATCAGAGCACTTGCTCCAGCGGTAAACAATTCTGAAATTGGTCAGAAGAGGGGAATCATCTCCCATACAGCCAGCAACCCACCCCTCACACAAGGAGCGTCCTCATTGCAAAGCTGGGGGACCGTGCCGAGGCATCTGTGAGTAAACGTGAGCTGAGCCCCAGGCCAGCTGCTGCTGAACTGTTCCCACCCTTTCCAGGTAAAACACCTGAATATGTACAAGGGCTTGAAAGCCTAGAGGAAGGACCGTGGAGCCACACCAGCGACAGCACGCAGGCCAACTTGGGGCCTGCAGGCCAGCCAGCGGGATCCTGGACCCTGGCGCTCTTCCAGAAGCTTTCCATTGCCCTGCCTGAGACACCCCTCCTGTCACGGCCCCCACTGCTTTTTTCCTTCCTCACCTCTGTCCGGAGAGAAATTCCAGCGGAAGGTATGGGTGACACATCCTCTTCTTTACAGGCGGCAGCCTGGCAACTACTCTAGAAAGGCCAGCAGAACCCCACTCACACCGGGCCACCCAAAAAGCTGTGGCCCCTCACTCCCTCCCACCAGCACAGCCCCGAGACTGCTGACGGGTAAGAGAATATGGAGTCAGGCACAGCTTCAGGGGCTATTGCTGCCTGGAGCGCTGTTTATATTGACCTCAACAAGGCACAGCTGGGCAGGGCGGGCAGGCAGGGTAAGGCTGCCCAGGTCAGCTAATCCACAACCCTCAGGGAATCACATTGGTGAAAATGGACCTCGCTAAGGCAGAAGAGAAGCCAAGGAAAAAAAGGACACAATGCCTTTTGCAGCACCGTAAATGAGTCTAGAAGTAATCACGTGACTTGTAGTAAGTCAGAAAGTGAAAGACACATATCATATCATATCACTTATAGGTGTTACCTAAAAATGGATACCAGGGCAGATATTTCCACGGAGAAGGGCAATCACAGATTCATTAAACAAACTTATGGTTCACCAATGGAAAGGTGTGAGGATTGGTTTCATTACGATATTGGGGTTAACAGACATATACAAACACAGGTGACATATATAATCACCAAAGACCTACAGAATACCAAGAGAGGACTACTCAACATTCTGTCATAACGTACATGGGAAAAGGATCCCAGGAAGAACAGACATCTGTATATGTGTAAAAGAACCACGTCTTCCACACCTACAACAAGCCAAACTTTGTAATCAAACTTGCTGTAATAAAAAATAAAAAAAATTAAATTAAAAACACGAACAAGAAGTAGTGAGACAAACGTGAGGGGATTTCTCCTGGCACATTCCATTCTAAACTCCAATCTAGAACACCACTTCCACTGAGGCTCTCTTGCCCTAGTAACCAGATTTGGTAAGGGTGAACTGCTGCCACCTTGTGGCCGTTTCACACAACAGCAGCTTTAATCCCAGCGCTAATGGTCAGTTGATATTCAAAATCATTGCAGGCCTGTAAATGACACCTGCCCTGAAAACAAATCCTGGGGTCACATATCGACCAAAAAATTCAAAGGACGTCCATATTTCAAAACGACCATTTCAAAAGGCATATTTTACGCACATTAGTGTTCTGCTTCTTTTCCTTTCTTTCGTTTTTTGTTAAAAAACACGGGAATGGAAAAAGGCATCCCTCACAATGGGCGAAAATCGTTGCAGACGAATCAATGGACAGAGGTTTAATCTCCAATATATATAAACAGCTCATGCAGCTTAATATTAAAAAAACAAACAACCCAATACAAAAATGGGCAGAAGATCTAAAGAGACGTTTCTTCAAAGGAGACACAGAGATGGCCAAGACGCACATGAAAAGCTGCTCAACAGCACTAATTATTAGAGAAATGCAAATCAAAACTACAATGAGGTGTCACCTCACACCTGTTAGAATCGGCATCATCAGAAAATCTACAAACAACCAATTCTGGGGAGGGTGTGGACAAAAGGAGCTCTCTTCCACTATTGGTGGGAAGGTAAATTGATACAGTCACTATGGAGAACAGTATGGAGTTTCCTTAAAAAAACTAGAAATAGAATTACCATCTGATCCAGCAATCCCACTTCTGGGCATATACCCAGAGAAAACCGTATTTCAAAAAGGCACATTCACCACAATGTTCGTTGCAGCACTATTTACAATAGCCAGGTAATGGAAGCAACCTAAATGCCCACAGACAGATGAATGGATAAAGATGTGGTACATATATAAAATGGAATATTACTCGGCCATAAAAAGGAATGAAACTGGGTCATTTGTAGAGACATCGATGGATCGAGAGACTGTCATACAGAATGAAGTAAGTCAGAAAGAGGAAAACAAATATTGTATATTAATGCATATATGTGGAACCAAAAAATGATACAGATGAACTGCTTTGCAGGGAAGAAATAGAGACACAGAGGTAGAGAACAAACGTATGGACACCAAGTGTGGGAAGCCATGGGGTGGTGGTGGTGGGATGAGTTGGGAGTTTGGGATTGACCTGTGTACATGTATATGCATAAAATACATAACTAATAATAACGTGCTGTATAAAAAAAATAATTAAAATTAAATTTCAAAATTTTAAAAAATAAAATTTAAAAATAAAACAGAAAAAAGTTCTTCCCGTCACACAGGTGTATTTATAGGAATGAATTATTTCCATCCTTATATCTATAAATACATAAAAGAGGAATAAAATCTAACTTGAACCATAAAAGAAAAAAAAACCTGAACCCACGAGTTATACATAGGAAAACCCTATCAGGGCACTTGCTCCAGTGGTAAACAATTCTGAAATTGGTCAGAGGTGGGGAACCTTCTCCAATACAGCCATCAAGCCACCCCCCACGCAAGGGGCATCCTCATTGCGAAGCTGGGGGACCGTGCAGAGGCATCTGTGAGTAAACGTGAGCTGAGCCCCAGGCCATCTGCTGCTGAACTGTTCCCACCCTTTCCAGGTAAAACACCTGAATATGTACAAGGGCTTGAAAGCCTAGAGGAAGGACCGTGGAGCCACACCAGCGACAGCACGCAGGCCAACTTGGTGCCTGCAGGCCAGCCAGCGTGGTCCTGGCCCCGGGTGCTCTTTTAGAAGCTTTCCATTGCCTTGCCTGAGATACCCCTCCTGTCCCGGCCCCCACTGCTTTTTTCCTTCCTCACCTTTGTCCGGAGAGAAATTCCAGCGGAAGGTATGGGTGACACATCCTCTTCTTTACAGGCGGCAGCCTGGCAACCCCTGCAGAAAGGCCAGCAGATCCCCACTCACACAGGGCCACCCACAAAGCTGTGGCCCCTCACTCCCTCCCACCAGCACAGCCCCGAGACTGCTGACGGGGCAGAGAATATGGAGTCAGGCACAGCTTCAGGGGCTATTGCTGCCTGGAGCTCTGTTTATATTGACCTCAACGAGGCACACCTGGGGAGGGCGGGCCGGCAGGGTAAGGCTGCCCAGGTCAGCTAATCCACAACCCTCAGGGAGTCATATTGTTGAAAATGGACCCCGCTAAGGCAGAAGAGAAGCCAAGGAAAAAAAGGACACAATGCCATTTGCAGCACCGTTGATGAGTCTAGAAGTAATCACGTGACTTGTAGTAAGTCAGAAAGTGAAAGACACATATCATATCATATCACTTATAGGTGTTACCTAAAAATGGATACCAGGGCAGATATTTCCATGGAGAAGGGCAATCACAGATTCATTAAACAAACTTATGGTTCACCAATGGAAAGGTGTGAGGATTGGTTTCATTACGATATCGGGGTTAACAGACATATACAAACACAGGTGACATATATAATTATCAAAGACCTACAGAATACCAAGAGAGGACTACTCAACATTCTGTCATAACGTACATGGGAAAAGGATCCCAGGAAGAACAGTCATCTGTATATGTGTAAAAGAACCACATCTTCCACACCTACAACAAGCCAAACATTGTAATCAAACTTGCTGTAATAAAAAATAAAAAATTAAATTAAAAACACGAACAAGATGTAGTGAGACAAACGTGAGGGGCTTTCTCCTGGCACATTCCATTCTAAACTCCAATCTAGAACACCACTTCCACTGAGGCTCTCTTGCCCTAGTAACCAGATTTGGTAAGGGTGAACTGCTGCCACCTTGTGGCCGTTTCACACAACAGCAGCTTTAATCCCAACACTAATGGTAAGTTCATATTCAAAATCATTGCAGGCCTGTAAATGACACCTGACCTGAAAACAAATCCTGGGGTCACATATCAACCAAAAAATTAAAGGACGTCCATATTTCAAAACGACCGTTTCAAAAGGCATATTTTACGCAAATCAGTGTTCTGCTTCTTTTCCTTTCTTTCCTTTTTTGTTAAAAAAAACGGGAATGGAAAAAGGCATCCCTCAGAATGGGCGAAAACCATTGCAAACGAATCAATGGACAGAGGTTTAATCTCCAATATATATAAACAGCTCATGCTGCTTAATATTACAAAAACAAACAACCCAAAAAAAAATGGGCAGAAGACCTAAAGAGACGTTTCTTCAAAGGAGACACAGAGATGGCCAAGACGCACATGAAAAGCTGCTCAACAGCACTAATTATTAGAGAAATGCAAATCAAAACTACAATGAGGTATCACCTCACACCTGTTTGAATCGGTATCATCAGAAAATCTACAAACATCCAATTCTGGGGAGGGTGTGGACAAAAGGAGCCCTCTTCCACTATTGGTGGGAATGTAAATTGATACAGTCACTATGGAGAACAGTATGGAGTTTCCTTAAAAAAACTAGAAATAGAATTACCATCTGATCCAGCAATCCCACTTCTGGGCATATACCCAGAGAAAACGGTAAATCAAAAAGGCACATTCACCACAATGTTCATTGCAGCACTATTTACAATAGCCAGGTAATGGAAGCAACCTAAATGCCCACAGACAGATGAATGGATAAAGATGTGGTACATATATGAAATGGAATATTACTCGGCCATAAAAAGGAATGAAACTGGGTCATTTGTAGAGACATCGATGGATCGAGAGACTGTCATACAGAATGAAGTAAGTCAGAAAGAGGAAAACAAATATTGTATATTAATGCATATATGTGGAACCAAAAAATGATACAGATGAACTGGTTTTCAGGGAAGAAATAGAGACACAGAGGTAGAGAACAAACGTATGGACACCACGTGTGGGAAGCCATGGGGTGGTGGTGGTGGGATGAGTTGGGAGATTGGGATTGACCTGTATACATGTATATGCATAAAATACATAACTAATAATAACCTGCTGTATAACAACATAAATAAAATTAAATTTCAAAATTTTAAAAAATAAAATTTAAAAATAAAACAGAATAAATTCTTCCCGTCACACAGATGTATTTATAGGAATGAATTATTTCCATGCTTATATCTATAAATACATAAAAGAGGAATAAAATCTAACTTGAACCATAAAAGAAAAAATAAAACCTGAACCGACGAGTTATACAGAGGAAAAACCTATCAGAGCACTTGCTCCAGCGGTAAACAATTCTGAAATTGGTCAGAAGAGGGGAATCATCTCCCATACAGCCAGCAACCCACCCCTCACACAAGGAGCGTCCTCATTGCAAAGCTGGGGGACCGTGCCGAGGCATCTGTGAGTAAACGTGAGCTGAGCCCCAGGCCAGCTGCTGCTGAACTGTTCCCACCCTTTCCAGGTAAAACACCTGAATATGTACAAGGGCTTGAAAGCCTAGAGGAAGGACCGTGGAGCCACACCAGCGACAGCACGCAGGCCAACTTGGGGCCTGCAGGCCAGCCAGCGGGATCCTGGACCCTGGCGCTCTTCCAGAAGCTTTCCATTGCCCTGCCTGAGACACCCCTCCTGTCACGGCCCCCACTGCTTTTTTCCTTCCTCACCTCTGTCCGGAGAGAAATTCCAGCGGAAGGTATGGGTGACACATCCTCTTCTTTACAGGCGGCAGCCTGGCAACTACTCTAGAAAGGCCAGCAGAACCCCACTCACACCGGGCCACCCAAAAAGCTGTGGCCCCTCACTCCCTCCCACCAGCACAGCCCCGAGACTGCTGACGGGTAAGAGAATATGGAGTCAGGCACAGCTTCAGGGGCTATTGCTGCCTGGAGCGCTGTTTATATTGACCTCAACAAGGCACAGCTGGGCAGGGCGGGCAGGCAGGGTAAGGCTGCCCAGGTCAGCTAATCCACAACCCTCAGGGAATCACATTGGTGAAAATGGACCTCGCTAAGGCAGAAGAGAAGCCAAGGAAAAAAAGGACACAATGCCTTTTGCAGCACCGTAAATGAGTCTAGAAGTAATCACGTGACTTGTAGTAAGTCAGAAAGTGAAAGACACATATCATATCATATCACTTATAGGTGTTACCTAAAAATGGATACCAGGGCAGATATTTCCACGGAGAAGGGCAATCACAGATTCATTAAACAAACTTATGGTTCACCAATGGAAAGGTGTGAGGATTGGTTTCATTACGATATTGGGGTTAACAGACATATACAAACACAGGTGACATATATAATCACCAAAGACCTACAGAATACCAAGAGAGGACTACTCAACATTCTGTCATAACGTACATGGGAAAAGGATCCCAGGAAGAACAGACATCTGTATATGTGTAAAAGAACCACGTCTTCCACACCTACAACAAGCCAAACTTTGTAATCAAACTTGCTGTAATAAAAAATAAAAAAAATTAAATTAAAAACACGAACAAGAAGTAGTGAGACAAACGTGAGGGGATTTCTCCTGGCACATTCCATTCTAAACTCCAATCTAGAACACCACTTCCACTGAGGCTCTCTTGCCCTAGTAACCAGATTTGGTAAGGGTGAACTGCTGCCACCTTGTGGCCGTTTCACACAACAGCAGCTTTAATCCCAGCGCTAATGGTCAGTTGATATTCAAAATCATTGCAGGCCTGTAAATGACACCTGCCCTGAAAACAAATCCTGGGGTCACATATCGACCAAAAAATTCAAAGGACGTCCATATTTCAAAACGACCGTTTCAAAAGGCATATTTTACGCACATTAGTGTTCTCCTTCTTTTCCTTTCTTTCCTTTTTTGTTAAAAAAAAAACGGGAATGGAAAAAGGCATCCCTCAGAATGGGCAAAAATCGTTGCAAACGAATCAATGGACAGAGGTTTAATCTCCAATATATATAAACAGCTCATGCAGCTTAATATTAAAGAAACAAACAACCCAATACAAAAATGGGCAGAAGATCTAAAGAGACGTTTCTTCAAAGAAGACACGGAGATGGCCAAGACGCACATGAAAAGCTGCTCAACAGCACTAATTATTAGAGAAATGCAAATACAAACTACAATGAGGTATCACCTCACACCTGTTAGAATCGGCATCATCAGAAAATCTACAAACAACCAATTCTGGGGAGGGTGTGGACAAAAGGAGCCCTCTTCCACTATTGGTGGGAATGTAAATTGATACAGTCACTATGGAGAACAGTATGGATTTTCCTTAAAGAAACTAGAAATAGAATTACCATCTGATCCAGCAATCCCACTTCTGGGCATATACCCAGAGAAAACCGTAAATCAAAAAGGCACATTCACCACAATGTTCATTGCAGCACTATTTACAATAGCCAGGTAATGGAAGCAACCTAAATGCCCACAGACAGATGAATGGATAAAGATGTGGTACATATATAAAATGAAATATTACTCGGCCATAAAAAGGAATGAAACTTGCTCATTTGTAGAGACATCGATGGATCAAGAGACTGTCATACAGAATGAAGTCAGAAAGAGGAAACCAAATACTGTATATTAAGGCATATATGTGGAACCTAAAAAATGGTACAGATGAACTGGTTTGCAGCGAAGAAATAGAGACACAGAGGTAGAGAACAAACGTATGGACACCAAGTGTGGGAAGCCATGGGGTGGTGGTGGTGGGATGAGTTGGGAGATTGGGATTGACCTGTATACATGTATATGCATAAAATACATAACTAAAAATAACCTGCTGTATAAAAAAATAAAATTAAATTTCAAAATTTTAAAAAATAAAATTTAAAAATAAAAGAGAAAAAAGTCCTTCCCGTCTCACAGATGTATTTATAGGAATGTATTATTTCCATGCTTATATCTATAAATACATAAAAGAGGAATAAAATCTAACTTGAACCATAAAAGAAAAATAAAACCTGAACCCATGAGTTATACAGAGGAAAACCCTATCAGCGCACTTGCTCCAGCGGTAAACAATTCTGAAATTGGTCAGAGGTGGGAAACCATCTCCCATACAGCCAGCAACCCACCGCCCACGCAAGGAGCGTCCTCTTTGCAAAGCTGGGGGGCCGTGCCGAGGCATCTGTGCGTAAACGTGAGCTGAGCCCCAGGCCAGCTGCTGCTGAACTGTTCCCATCCTTTCCAGGTAAAACACCTGAATATGTACAAGGTCTTGAAAGCCTAGAGGAAGGACCGTGGAGCCACACCAGCGACAGCACGCAGGCCAACTTGGTGCCTGCAGGCCAGCCAGCGGGATCCTGGACCCTGGCGCTCTTCCAGAAGCTTTCCATTGCCCTGCCTGAGATACCCCTCCTGTCACGGCCCCCACTGCTTTTTTCCTTCCTCACCTCTGTCCGGAGAGAAATTCCAGCGGAAGGTATGGGTGACACATCCTCTTCTTTACAGGCGGCAGCCTGGCAACTACTCTAGAAAGGCCAGCAGAACCCCACTCACACCGGGCCACCCACAAAGCTGTGGCCCCTCACTCCCTCCCACCAGCACAGCCCCGAGACTGCTGACGGGGCAGAGAATATGGAGTCAGGCACAGCTTCAGGGGCTATTGCTGCCTGGAGCTCTGTTTATATTGACCTCAACGAGGCACACCTGGGGAGGGCGGGCCGGTAGGGTAAGGCTGCCCAGGTCAGCTAATCCACAACCCTCAGGGAATCACATTGTTGAAAATGGACCCCGCTAAGGCAGAAGAGAAGCCAAGGGAAAAAAGGACACAATGCCATTTGCAGCACCGTAGATGAGTCTAGAAGTAATCACGTGACTTGTAGTAAGTCAGAAAGTGAAAGACACATATCATATCATATCACTTATAGGTGTTACCTAAAAATGGATACCAGGGCAGATATTTCCACGGATTAGGGCAATCACAGATTCATTAAACAAACTTATGGTTCACCAATGGAAAGGTGTGAGGATTGGTTTCATTACGATATCGGGGTTAACAGACATATACAAACAAAGGTGACATATATAATCACCAAAGACCTACAGAACACCAAGAGAGGACTACTCAACATTCTGTCATAACGTACATGGGAAAAGGATCCCAAGAAGAACAGTCATCTGTATATGTGTAAAAGAACCACATCTTCCACACCTACAACAAGCCAAACATTGTAATCAAACTTGCTGTAATAAAAAATAAAAAATTAAATTAAAAACACGAACAAGAAGTAGTGAGACAAACGTGAAGGGCTTTCTCCTGGCACATTCCATTCTAAACTCCAATCTAGAACACCACTTCCACTGAGGCTCTCTTGCCCTAGTAACCAGATTTGGTAAGGGTGAACTGCTGCCACCTTGTGGCCGTTTCACACAACAGCAGCTTTAATCCCAACGCTAATGGTCAGTTGATATTCAAAATCATTGCAGGCCTGTAAATGACACCTGCCCTGAAAACAAATCCTGGGGTCACATATCGACCAAAAAATTCAAAGGACGTCCATATTTCAAAACGACCGTTACAAAAGGCATATTTTACGCACATTAGTGTTCTGCTTCTTTTCCTTTCTTTCCTTTTTTGTTAAAAAACACGGGAATGGAAAAAGGCATCCCTCAGAATGGGCGAAAATCGTTGCAGACGAATCAATGGACAGAGGTTTAATCTCCAATATATATAAACAGCTCATGCAGCTTAATATTAAAAAAACAAACAACCCAAAAAAATGTGCAGAAGATCTAAAGAGACGTTTCTTCAAAGGAGACACAGAGATGGCCAAGACGCACATGAAAAGCTGCTCAACAACACTAATTATTAGAGAAATGCAAATCAAAACTACAATGAGGTATCACCTCACACCTGATAGAATCGGCATCATCAGAAAATCTACAAACAACCAATTCTGGGGAGGGTGTGGACAAAAGGAGCCCTCTTGCAGTATTGGTGGGAATGTAAATTGATACAGTCCCTATGGAGAACAGTATGGAGTTTCCTTAAAAAAACTAGAAATAGAATTACCATCTGATCCAGCAATCCCACTTCTGGGCATATACCCAGAGAAAACCGTATTTCAAAAAGGCACATTCACCACAATGTTCGTTGCAGCACTATTTACAATAGCCAGGTAATGGAAGCAACCTAAATGCCCACAGACAGATGAATGGATAAAGAGGTGGTACATATATAAAATGGAATATTACTCGGCCATAAAAAGGAATGAAACTGGGTCATCTGTAGAGACATCGATGGATCGAGAGACTGTCATACAGAATGAAGTAAGTCAGAAAGAGGAAAACAAATATTGTATATTAATGCATATATGTGGAGCCGAAAAATGGTACAGATGAACTGGTTTGCAGGGAAGAAATAGAGACACAGAGGTAGAGAACAAACGTATGGACACCAAGTGTGGGAAGCCATGGGGTGGTGGTGGTGGGATGAGTTGGGAGTTTGGGATTGACCTGTATACATGTATATGCATAAAATACATAACTAATAATAACGTGCTGTATAAAAAAATAAATAAAATTTCAAAATTTTAAAAAATAAACTTTAAAAATAAAACAGAAAAAAGTTCTTCCCGTCACACAGATGTATTTATAGGAATGAATTATTTCCATGCTTATATCTATAAATACATAAAAGAGGAATAACATCTAAGTTGAAACATAAAAGAAAAAAAATGTGAACCCACGAGTTATACAGAGGAAAACCCTATCACGGCACTTGCTCCAGTGGTAAACAATTCTGAAATTGGTCAGAGGTGGGGAACCATCTCCCATACAGCCAGCAACCCAACCCCCATGCAAGGAGCATCCTCATTGCAAAGCTGGGGGACCATGCCGAGGCATCTGTGAGTAAACGTGAGCTGAGCCCCAGGCCAGCTGCTGCTGAACTGTTCCCACCCTTTCCAGGTAAAACACCTGAATATGTACAAGGGCTTGAAAGCCTAGAGGAAGGACCATGGAGCCACAATAGCGACAGCACGCAGTCCAACTTGGTGCCTGCAGGCCAGCCAGCGTGATCCTGGACCCTGGCGCTCTTCCAGAAGCTTTCCATTGCCCTGCCTGAGATACCCCTCCTGTCCCGGCCCCCACTACTTTTTTCCTTCCTCACCTCTGTCCGGAGAGAAATTCCAGCGGAAGGTATGGGTGACACATCCACTTCTTTACAGGCGGCAGCATGGCAACTCCTGCAGAAAGGCCAGCAGAACCCCACTCACACCGGGCCACCCACAAAGCTGTGGCCCCTCACTCCCTCCCACCAGCACAGCCCCGAGACTGCTGACGGGGCAGAGAATATGGAGTCAGGCACAGCTTCAGGGGCTATTGCTGCCTGGAGCTCTGTTTATATTGACCTCAACGAGGCACACCTGGGGAGGGCAGGCCGGCAGGGTAAGGCTGCCCAGGTCAGCTAATCCACAACCCTCAGGGAGTCATATTGTTGAAAATGGACCCCGCTAAGGCAGAAGAGAAGCCAAGGAAAAAAAGGACACAATGCCATTTGCAGCACCGTTGATGAGTCTAGAAGTAATCACGTGACTTGTAGTAAGTCAGAAAGTGAAAGACACATATCATATCATATCACTTATAGGTGTTACCTAAAAATGGATACCAGGGCAGATATTTCCATGGAGAAGGGCAATCACAGATTCATTAAACAAACTTATGGTTCACCAATGGAAAGGTGTGAGGATTGGTTTCATTACGATATCGGGGTTAACAGACATATACAAACACAGGTGACATATATAATTATCAAAGACCTACAGAATACCAAGAGAGGACTACTCAACATTCTGTCATAACGTACATGGGAAAAGGATCCCAGGAAGAACAGTCATCTGTATATGTGTAAAAGAACCACATCTTCCACACCTACAACAAGCCAAACATTGTAATCAAACTTGCTGTAATAAAAAATAAAAAATTAAATTAAAAACACGAACAAGATGTAGTGAGACAAACGTGAGGGGCTTTCTCCTGGCACATTCCATTCTAAACTCCAATCTAGAACACCACTTCCACTGAGGCTCTCTTGCCCTAGTAACCAGATTTGGTAAGGGTGAACTGCTGCCACCTTGTGGCCGTTTCACACAACAGCAGCTTTAATCCCAACACTAATGGTAAGTTCATATTCAAAATCATTGCAGGCCTGTAAATGACACCTGACCTGAAAACAAATCCTGGGGTCACATATCAACCAAAAAATTAAAGGACGTCCATATTTCAAAACGACCGTTTCAAAAGGCATATTTTACGCAAATCAGTGTTCTGCTTCTTTTCCTTTCTTTCCTTTTTTGTTAAAAAAAACGGGAATGGAAAAAGGCATCCCTCAGAATGGGCGAAAACCATTGCAAACGAATCAATGGACAGAGGTTTAATCTCCAATATATATAAACAGCTCATGCTGCTTAATATTACAAAAACAAACAACCCAAAAAAAAATGGGCAGAAGACCTAAAGAGACGTTTCTTCAAAGGAGACACAGAGATGGCCAAGACGCACATGAAAAGCTGCTCAACAGCACTAATTATTAGAGAAATGCAAATCAAAACTACAATGAGGTATCACCTCACACCTGTTTGAATCGGTATCATCAGAAAATCTACAAACATCCAATTCTGGGGAGGGTGTGGACAAAAGGAGCCCTCTTCCACTATTGGTGGGAATGTAAATTGATACAGTCACTATGGAGAACAGTATGGAGTTTCCTTAAAAAAACTAGAAATAGAATTACCATCTGATCCAGCAATCCCACTTCTGGGCATATACCCAGAGAAAACGGTAAATCAAAAAGGCACATTCACCACAATGTTCATTGCAGCACTATTTACAATAGCCAGGTAATGGAAGCAACCTAAATGCCCACAGACAGATGAATGGATAAAGATGTGGTACATATATGAAATGGAATATTACTCGGCCATAAAAAGGAATGAAACTGGGTCATTTGTAGAGACATCGATGGATCGAGAGACTGTCATACAGAATGAAGTAAGTCAGAAAGAGGAAAACAAATATTGTATATTAATGCATATATGTGGAACCAAAAAATGATACAGATGAACTGGTTTTCAGGGAAGAAATAGAGACACAGAGGTAGAGAACAAACGTATGGACACCACGTGTGGGAAGCCATGGGGTGGTGGTGGTGGGATGAGTTGGGAGATTGGGATTGACCTGTATACATGTATATGCATAAAATACATAACTAATAATAACCTGCTGTATAACAACATAAATAAAATTAAATTTCAAAATTTTAAAAAATAAAATTTAAAAATAAAACAGAATAAATTCTTCCCGTCACACAGATGTATTTATAGGAATGAATTATTTCCATGCTTATATCTATAAATACATAAAAGAGGAATAAAATCTAACTTGAACCATAAAAGAAAAAATAAAACCTGAACCGACGAGTTATACAGAGGAAAAACCTATCAGAGCACTTGCTCCAGCGGTAAACAATTCTGAAATTGGTCAGAAGAGGGGAATCATCTCCCATACAGCCAGCAACCCACCCCTCACACAAGGAGCGTCCTCATTGCAAAGCTGGGGGACCGTGCCGAGGCATCTGTGAGTAAACGTGAGCTGAGCCCCAGGCCAGCTGCTGCTGAACTGTTCCCACCCTTTCCAGGTAAAACACCTGAATATGTACAAGGGCTTGAAAGCCTAGAGGAAGGACCGTGGAGCCACACCAGCGACAGCACGCAGGCCAACTTGGGGCCTGCAGGCCAGCCAGCGGGATCCTGGACCCTGGCGCTCTTCCAGAAGCTTTCCATTGCCCTGCCTGAGACACCCCTCCTGTCACGGCCCCCACTGCTTTTTTCCTTCCTCACCTCTGTCCGGAGAGAAATTCCAGCGGAAGGTATGGGTGACACATCCTCTTCTTTACAGGCGGCAGCCTGGCAACTACTCTAGAAAGGCCAGCAGAACCCCACTCACACCGGGCCACCCAAAAAGCTGTGGCCCCTCACTCCCTCCCACCAGCACAGCCCCGAGACTGCTGACGGGTAAGAGAATATGGAGTCAGGCACAGCTTCAGGGGCTATTGCTGCCTGGAGCGCTGTTTATATTGACCTCAACAAGGCACAGCTGGGCAGGGCGGGCAGGCAGGGTAAGGCTGCCCAGGTCAGCTAATCCACAACCCTCAGGGAATCACATTGGTGAAAATGGACCTCGCTAAGGCAGAAGAGAAGCCAAGGAAAAAAAGGACACAATGCCTTTTGCAGCACCGTAAATGAGTCTAGAAGTAATCACGTGACTTGTAGTAAGTCAGAAAGTGAAAGACACATATCATATCATATCACTTATAGGTGTTACCTAAAAATGGATACCAGGGCAGATATTTCCACGGAGAAGGGCAATCACAGATTCATTAAACAAACTTATGGTTCACCAATGGAAAGGTGTGAGGATTGGTTTCATTACGATATTGGGGTTAACAGACATATACAAACACAGGTGACATATATAATCACCAAAGACCTACAGAATACCAAGAGAGGACTACTCAACATTCTGTCATAACGTACATGGGAAAAGGATCCCAGGAAGAACAGACATCTGTATATGTGTAAAAGAACCACGTCTTCCACACCTACAACAAGCCAAACTTTGTAATCAAACTTGCTGTAATAAAAAATAAAAAAAATTAAATTAAAAACACGAACAAGAAGTAGTGAGACAAACGTGAGGGGATTTCTCCTGGCACATTCCATTCTAAACTCCAATCTAGAACACCACTTCCACTGAGGCTCTCTTGCCCTAGTAACCAGATTTGGTAAGGGTGAACTGCTGCCACCTTGTGGCCGTTTCACACAACAGCAGCTTTAATCCCAGCGCTAATGGTCAGTTGATATTCAAAATCATTGCAGGCCTGTAAATGACACCTGCCCTGAAAACAAATCCTGGGGTCACATATCGACCAAAAAATTCAAAGGACGTCCATATTTCAAAACGACCGTTTCAAAAGGCATATTTTACGCACATTAGTGTTCTCCTTCTTTTCCTTTCTTTCCTTTTTTGTTAAAAAAAAAACGGGAATGGAAAAAGGCATCCCTCAGAATGGGCAAAAATCGTTGCAAACGAATCAATGGACAGAGGTTTAATCTCCAATATATATAAACAGCTCATGCAGCTTAATATTAAAGAAACAAACAACCCAATACAAAAATGGGCAGAAGATCTAAAGAGACGTTTCTTCAAAGAAGACACGGAGATGGCCAAGACGCACATGAAAAGCTGCTCAACAGCACTAATTATTAGAGAAATGCAAATACAAACTACAATGAGGTATCACCTCACACCTGTTAGAATCGGCATCATCAGAAAATCTACAAACAACCAATTCTGGGGAGGGTGTGGACAAAAGGAGCCCTCTTCCACTATTGGTGGGAATGTAAATTGATACAGTCACTATGGAGAACAGTATGGATTTTCCTTAAAGAAACTAGAAATAGAATTACCATCTGATCCAGCAATCCCACTTCTGGGCATATACCCAGAGAAAACCGTAAATCAAAAAGGCACATTCACCACAATGTTCATTGCAGCACTATTTACAATAGCCAGGTAATGGAAGCAACCTAAATGCCCACAGACAGATGAATGGATAAAGATGTGGTACATATATAAAATGAAATATTACTCGGCCATAAAAAGGAATGAAACTTGCTCATTTGTAGAGACATCGATGGATCAAGAGACTGTCATACAGAATGAAGTCAGAAAGAGGAAACCAAATACTGTATATTAAGGCATATATGTGGAACCTAAAAAATGGTACAGATGAACTGGTTTGCAGCGAAGAAATAGAGACACAGAGGTAGAGAACAAACGTATGGACACCAAGTGTGGGAAGCCATGGGGTGGTGGTGGTGGGATGAGTTGGGAGATTGGGATTGACCTGTATACATGTATATGCATAAAATACATAACTAAAAATAACCTGCTGTATAAAAAAATAAAATTAAATTTCAAAATTTTAAAAAATAAAATTTAAAAATAAAAGAGAAAAAAGTCCTTCCCGTCTCACAGATGTATTTATAGGAATGTATTATTTCCATGCTTATATCTATAAATACATAAAAGAGGAATAAAATCTAACTTGAACCATAAAAGAAAAATAAAACCTGAACCCATGAGTTATACAGAGGAAAACCCTATCAGCGCACTTGCTCCAGCGGTAAACAATTCTGAAATTGGTCAGAGGTGGGAAACCATCTCCCATACAGCCAGCAACCCACCGCCCACGCAAGGAGCGTCCTCTTTGCAAAGCTGGGGGGCCGTGCCGAGGCATCTGTGCGTAAACGTGAGCTGAGCCCCAGGCCAGCTGCTGCTGAACTGTTCCCATCCTTTCCAGGTAAAACACCTGAATATGTACAAGGTCTTGAAAGCCTAGAGGAAGGACCGTGGAGCCACACCAGCGACAGCACGCAGGCCAACTTGGTGCCTGCAGGCCAGCCAGCGGGATCCTGGACCCTGGCGCTCTTCCAGAAGCTTTCCATTGCCCTGCCTGAGATACCCCTCCTGTCACGGCCCCCACTGCTTTTTTCCTTCCTCACCTCTGTCCGGAGAGAAATTCCAGCGGAAGGTATGGGTGACACATCCTCTTCTTTACAGGCGGCAGCCTGGCAACTACTCTAGAAAGGCCAGCAGAACCCCACTCACACCGGGCCACCCACAAAGCTGTGGCCCCTCACTCCCTCCCACCAGCACAGCCCCGAGACTGCTGACGGGGCAGAGAATATGGAGTCAGGCACAGCTTCAGGGGCTATTGCTGCCTGGAGCTCTGTTTATATTGACCTCAACGAGGCACACCTGGGGAGGGCGGGCCGGTAGGGTAAGGCTGCCCAGGTCAGCTAATCCACAACCCTCAGGGAATCACATTGTTGAAAATGGACCCCGCTAAGGCAGAAGAGAAGCCAAGGGAAAAAAGGACACAATGCCATTTGCAGCACCGTAGATGAGTCTAGAAGTAATCACGTGACTTGTAGTAAGTCAGAAAGTGAAAGACACATATCATATCATATCACTTATAGGTGTTACCTAAAAATGGATACCAGGGCAGATATTTCCACGGATTAGGGCAATCACAGATTCATTAAACAAACTTATGGTTCACCAATGGAAAGGTGTGAGGATTGGTTTCATTACGATATCGGGGTTAACAGACATATACAAACAAAGGTGACATATATAATCACCAAAGACCTACAGAACACCAAGAGAGGACTACTCAACATTCTGTCATAACGTACATGGGAAAAGGATCCCAAGAAGAACAGTCATCTGTATATGTGTAAAAGAACCACATCTTCCACACCTACAACAAGCCAAACATTGTAATCAAACTTGCTGTAATAAAAAATAAAAAATTAAATTAAAAACACGAACAAGAAGTAGTGAGACAAACGTGAAGGGCTTTCTCCTGGCACATTCCATTCTAAACTCCAATCTAGAACACCACTTCCACTGAGGCTCTCTTGCCCTAGTAACCAGATTTGGTAAGGGTGAACTGCTGCCACCTTGTGGCCGTTTCACACAACAGCAGCTTTAATCCCAACGCTAATGGTCAGTTGATATTCAAAATCATTGCAGGCCTGTAAATGACACCTGCCCTGAAAACAAATCCTGGGGTCACATATCGACCAAAAAATTCAAAGGACGTCCATATTTCAAAACGACCGTTACAAAAGGCATATTTTACGCACATTAGTGTTCTGCTTCTTTTCCTTTCTTTCCTTTTTTGTTAAAAAACACGGGAATGGAAAAAGGCATCCCTCAGAATGGGCGAAAATCGTTGCAGACGAATCAATGGACAGAGGTTTAATCTCCAATATATATAAACAGCTCATGCAGCTTAATATTAAAAAAACAAACAACCCAAAAAAATGTGCAGAAGATCTAAAGAGACGTTTCTTCAAAGGAGACACAGAGATGGCCAAGACGCACATGAAAAGCTGCTCAACAACACTAATTATTAGAGAAATGCAAATCAAAACTACAATGAGGTATCACCTCACACCTGATAGAATCGGCATCATCAGAAAATCTACAAACAACCAATTCTGGGGAGGGTGTGGACAAAAGGAGCCCTCTTGCAGTATTGGTGGGAATGTAAATTGATACAGTCCCTATGGAGAACAGTATGGAGTTTCCTTAAAAAAACTAGAAATAGAATTACCATCTGATCCAGCAATCCCACTTCTGGGCATATACCCAGAGAAAACCGTATTTCAAAAAGGCACATTCACCACAATGTTCGTTGCAGCACTATTTACAATAGCCAGGTAATGGAAGCAACCTAAATGCCCACAGACAGATGAATGGATAAAGAGGTGGTACATATATAAAATGGAATATTACTCGGCCATAAAAAGGAATGAAACTGGGTCATCTGTAGAGACATCGATGGATCGAGAGACTGTCATACAGAATGAAGTAAGTCAGAAAGAGGAAAACAAATATTGTATATTAATGCATATATGTGGAGCCGAAAAATGGTACAGATGAACTGGTTTGCAGGGAAGAAATAGAGACACAGAGGTAGAGAACAAACGTATGGACACCAAGTGTGGGAAGCCATGGGGTGGTGGTGGTGGGATGAGTTGGGAGTTTGGGATTGACCTGTATACATGTATATGCATAAAATACATAACTAATAATAACGTGCTGTATAAAAAAATAAATAAAATTTCAAAATTTTAAAAAATAAACTTTAAAAATAAAACAGAAAAAAGTTCTTCCCGTCACACAGATGTATTTATAGGAATGAATTATTTCCATGCTTATATCTATAAATACATAAAAGAGGAATAACATCTAAGTTGAAACATAAAAGAAAAAAAATGTGAACCCACGAGTTATACAGAGGAAAACCCTATCACGGCACTTGCTCCAGTGGTAAACAATTCTGAAATTGGTCAGAGGTGGGGAACCATCTCCCATACAGCCAGCAACCCAACCCCCATGCAAGGAGCATCCTCATTGCAAAGCTGGGGGACCATGCCGAGGCATCTGTGAGTAAACGTGAGCTGAGCCCCAGGCCAGCTGCTGCTGAACTGTTCCCACCCTTTCCAGGTAAAACACCTGAATATGTACAAGGGCTTGAAAGCCTAGAGGAAGGACCATGGAGCCACAATAGCGACAGCACGCAGTCCAACTTGGTGCCTGCAGGCCAGCCAGCGTGATCCTGGACCCTGGCGCTCTTCCAGAAGCTTTCCATTGCCCTGCCTGAGATACCCCTCCTGTCCCGGCCCCCACTACTTTTTTCCTTCCTCACCTCTGTCCGGAGAGAAATTCCAGCGGAAGGTATGGGTGACACATCCACTTCTTTACAGGCGGCAGCATGGCAACTCCTGCAGAAAGGCCAGCAGAACCCCACTCACACCGGGCCACCCACAAAGCTGTGGCCCCTCACTCCCTCCCACCAGCACAGCCCCGAGACTGCTGACGGGGCAGAGAATATGGAGTCAGGCACAGCTTCAGGGGCTATTGCTGCCTGGAGCTCTGTTTATATTGACCTCAACGAGGCACACCTGGGGAGGGCAGGCCGGCAGGGTAAGGCTGCCCAGGTCAGCTAATCCACAACCCTCAGGGAATCACATTGTTGATAATGGACCCCGCTAAGGCAGAAGAGAAGCCAAGGGAAAAAAGGACACAATGCCATTTGCAGCACCGTAGATGAGTCTAGAAATAATCACGTGACTTGTAAGTCAGAAAGTGAAAGACACATATCCTATCATATCACTTATAGGTGTTACCTAAAAATGGATACCAGGGCAGATATTTCCATGGAGAAGGGCAATCACAGATTCATTAAACAAACTTATGGTTCACCAATGGAAAGGTGTGAGGATTGGTTTCATTACGATATCGGGGTTAACAGACATATACAAACACAGGTGACATATATAATCACCAAAGACCTACAGAATACCAAGAGAGGACTACTCAACATTCTGTCATAACGTACATGGGAAAAGGATCCCAAGAAGAACAGTCATCTGTATATGTGTAAAAGAACCACATCTTCCACACCTACAACAAGCCAAACATTGTAATCAAACTTGCTGTAATAAAAAATAAAAACTTAAATTAAAAACACGAACAAGAAGTAGTGAGACAAACGTGAGGGGCTTTCTCCTGCTACATTCCATTCTAAACTCCAATCTAGAACACCACTTCCACTGAGGCTCTCTTGCCCTAGTAACCAGATTTGGTAAGGGTGAACTGCTGCCACCTTGTGGCCGTTTCACACAAGAGCAGCTTTAATCCCAACGCTAATGGTCAGTTGATATTCAAAATCATTGCAGGCCTGTAAATGACACCTGCCCTGAAAACAAATCCTGGGGTCACATATCGACCACAAATTTCAAAGGACGTCCATATTTCAAAACGACCGTTTCAAAAGGCATATTTTACGCACATTAGTGTTCTGCTTCTTTTCCTTTCTTTCCTTTTTTGTTAAAAAACACGGGAATGGAAAAAGGCATCCCTCAGATTGGGCGAAAATCGTTGCAGACGAATCAATGGACAGAGGTTTAATCTCCAATATATATAAACAGCTCATGCAGCTTAATATTAAAAAAGCAAACAACCCAAAAAAAATGGGCAGAAGATCTAAAGAGACGTTTCTTCAAAGGAGACACAGAGATGGCCAAGTCGCACATGAAAAGCTGCTCAACAGGACTAATTATTAGAGAAATGCAAATCAAAACTACAATGAGGTATCACCTCACACCTGTTAGAATCGGCATCATCAGAAAATCTACAAACAACCAATTCTGGGGAGGGTGTGGACAAAAGGAGCCCTCTTCCACTATTGGTGGGAATGTAAATTGATACAGTCACTATGGAGAACACTATGGAGTTTCCTTAAAAAAATTAGAAATAGAATTACCATCTGATCCAGCAATCCCACTTCTGGGCATATACTCAGAGAAAACCGTATTTCAAAAAGGCACATTCACCACAATGTTCGTTGCAGCACTATTTACAATAGCCAGGTAATGGAAGCAACCTAAATGCCCACAGACAGATGAATGGATAAAGATGTGGTACATATATAAAATGTAATATTACTCAGCCATAAAAAGGAATGAAACTGGGTCATTTGTAGAGACATCGATGGATCGAGAGACTGTCATACAGAATGAAGTAAGTCAGAAAGATGAAACCAAATACTGTATATTAATGCATATATGTGGAACCTAAAAAATGGTACAGATGAACTGGTATGCAGGGAAGAAATAGAGACACAGAGGTAGAGAACAAACGTATGGACACCAAGTGTGGGAAGCCATGGGGTGGTGGTGGAGGGATGAGTTGGGAGATTGGGATTGACCTGTATACATGTATATGCATAAAATACATAACTAAAAATAACCTGCTGTATAAAAAAATAAAATTAAATTTCAAAATTTTAAAAAATAAAATTTAAAAATAAAAGAGAAAAAAGTTCTTCCCGTCTCACAGATGTATTTATAGGAATGAATTATTTCCATGCTTATATCTATAAATACATAAAAGAGGAATAAAATCTAACTTGAACCATAAAAGAAAAATAAAACCTGAACCCATGAGTTATACAGAGGAAAACCCTATCAGCGCACTTGCTCCAGCGGTAAACAATTCTGAAATTGGTCAGAGGTGGGAAACCATCTCCGATACAGCCAGCAACCCACCGCCCACGCAAGGAGCGTCCTCTTTGCAAAGCTGGGGGGCCGTGCCGAGGCATCTGTGAGTAAACGTGAGCTGAGCCCCAGGCCAGCTGCTGCTGAACTGTTCCCAACCTTTCCAGGTAAAACACCTGAATATGTACAAGGTCTTGAAAGCCTAGAGGAAGGACCGTGGAGCCACACCAGCGACAGCACGCAGGCCAACTTGGTGCCTGCAGGCCAGCCAGCGGGATCCTGGACCCTGGCGCTCTTCCAGAAGCTTTCCATTGCCCTGCCTGAGATACCCCTCCTGTCACGGCCCCCACTGCTTTTTTCCTTCCTCACCTCTGTCCGGAGAGAAATTCCAGCGGAAGTTATGGGTGACACATCCTCTTCTTTACAGGCGGCAGCCTGGCAACTCCTCTAGAAAGGCCAGCAGAACCCCACTCACACCGGGCCACCCACAAAGCTGTGGCCCCTCACTCCCTCCCACCAGCACAGCCCCGAGACTGCTGACGGGGCAGAGAATATGGAGTCAGGCACAGCTTCAGGGGCTATTGCTGCCTGGAGCTCTGTTTATATTGACCTCAACGAGGCACACCTGGGGAGGGCGGGCCGGCAGGGTAAGGCTGCCCAGGTCAGCTAATCCACAACCCTCAGGGAATCACATTGTTGAAAATGGACCCCGCTAAGGCAGAAGAGAAGCCAAGGGAAAAAAGGACACAATGCCATTTGCAGCACCATAGATGAGTCTAGAAGTAATCACGTGACTTGTAGTAAGTCAGAAAGTGAAAGACACATATCATATCATATCACTTATAGGTGTTACCTAAAAATGGATACCAGGGCAGATATTTCCACGGATTAGGGCAATCACAGATTCATTAAACAAACTTATGTTTCACCAATGGAAAGGTGTGAGGATTGGTTTCATTACGATATCGGGGTTAACAGACATATACAAACAAAGGTGACATATATAATCACCAAAGACCTACAGAACACCAAGAGAGGACTACTCAACATTCTGTCATAACGTACATGGGAAAAGGATCCCAAGAAGAACAGTCATCTGTATATGTGTTAAAGAACCACATCTTCCACACCTACAACAAGCCAAACATTGTAATCAAATTTGCTGTAATAAAAAATAAAAAATTAAATTAAAAACACGAACAAGAAGTAGTGAGACAAACGTGAGGGGCTTTCTCCTGGCACATTCCATTCTAAACTCCAATCTAGAACACCACTTCCCCTGAGGATCTCTTGCCCTAGTAACCAGATTTGGTAAGGGTGAACTGCTGCCACCTTGTGGCCGTTTCACACAACAGCAGCTTTAATCCCAACGCTAATGGTCAGTTGATATTCAAAATCATTGCAGGCCTGTAAATGACACCTGCCCTGAAAACAAATCCTGGGGTCACATATCGACCAAAAAATTCAAAGGACGTCCATATTTCAAAACGACCGTTTCAAAAGGCATATTTTACGCACATTAGTGTTCTGCTTCTTTTCCTTTCTTTCCTTTTTTGTTAAAAAACACGGGAATGGAAAAAGGCATCCCTCAGAATGGGCGAAAATCGTTGCAGACGAATCAATGGACAGAGGTTTAATCTCCAATATATATAAACAGCTCATGCAGCTTAATATTAAAAAAACAAACAACCCCAAAAAATGGGCAGAAGATCTAAAGAGACGTTTCTTCAAAGGAGACACAGAGATGGCCAAGACGCACATGAAAAGCTGCTCAACAGCACTAATTATTAGAGAAATGCAAATCAAAACTACAATGAGGTATCACCTCACACCTGATAGAATTGGCATCATCAGAAAATCTACAAACAACCAATTCTGGGGAGGGTGTGTACAAAAGGAGCCCTCTTGCAGTATTGGTGGGAATGTAAATTGATACAGTCCCTATGGAGAACAGTATGGAGTTTCCTTAAAAAAACTAGAAATAGAATTACCATCTGATCCAGCAATCCCACTTCTGGGCATATACCCAGAGAAAACCGTATTTCAAAAAGGCACATTCACCACAATGTTCGTTGCAGCACTATTTACAATAGCCAGGTAATGGAAGCAACCTAAATGCCCACAGACAGATGAATGGATAAAGATGTGGTACATATATAAAATGGAATATTACTCGGCCATAAAAAGGAATGAAACTGGGTCATCTGTAGAGACATCGATGGATCGAGAGACTGTCATACAGAATGAAGTAAGTCAGAAAGAGGAAAACAAATATTGTATATTAATGCATATATGTGGAGCCGAAAAATGGTACAGATGAACTGGTTTGCAGGGAAGAAATAGAGACAGAGAGGTAGAGAACAAACGTATGGACACCAAGTGTGGGAAGCCATGGGGTGGTGGTGGTGGGATGAGTTGGGAGTTTGGGATTGACCTGTATACATGTATATGCATAAAATACATAACTAATAATAACGTGCTGTATAAAAAAATAAATAAAATTTCAAAATTTTAAAAAATAAACTTTAAAAATAAAACAGAAAAAAGTTCTTCCCGTCACACAGATGTATTTATAGGAATGAATTATTTCCATGCTTATATCTATAAATACATAAAAGAGGAATAACATCTAAGTTGAAACATAAAAGAAAAAAAATGTGAACCCACGAGTTATACAGAGGAAAACCCTATCACGGCACTTGCTCCAGTGGTAAACAATTCTGAAATTGGTCAGAGGTGGGGAACCATCTCCCATACAGCCAGCAACCCAACCCCCACGCAAGGAGCGTCCTCATTGCAAAGCTGGGGGACCATGCCGAGGCATCTGTGAGTAAACGTGAGCTGAGCCCCAGGCCAGCTGCTGCTGAACTGTTCCCACCCTTTCCAGGTAAAACACCTGAATATGTACAAGGGCTTGAAAGCCTAGAGGAAGAACCATGGAGCCACACCAGCGACAGCACGCAGTCCAACTTGGTGCCTGCAGGCCAGCCAGCGTGGTCCTGGACCCTGGCGCTCTTCCAGAAGCTTTCCATTGCCCTGCCTGAGATACCCCTCCTGTCCCGGCCCCCACTGCTTTTTTCCTTCCTCACCTCTGTCCGGAGAGAAATTCCAGCGGAAGGTATGGGTGACACATCCACTTCTTTACAGGCGGCAGCATGGCAACTCCTGCAGAAAGGCCAGCAGAACCCCACTCACACCGGGCCACCCACAAAGCTGTGGCCCCTCACTCCCTCCCACCAGCACAGCCCCGAGACTGCTGACGGGGCAGAGAATATGGAGTCAGGCACAGCTTCAGGGGCTATTGCTGCCTGGAGCTCTGTTTATATTGACCTCAACGAGGCACACCTGGGGAGGGCGGGCCGGCAGGGTAAGGCTGCCCAGGTCAGCTAATCCACAACCCTCAGGGAATCACATTGTTGATAATGGACCCCGCTAAGGCAGAAGAGAAGCCAAGGGAAAAAAGGACACAATGCCATTTGCAGCACTGTAGATGAGTCTAGAAATAATCACGTGACTTGTAAGTCAGAAAGTGAAAGACACATATCCTATCATATCACTTATAGGTGTTACCTAAACATGGATACCAGGGCAGATATTTCCATGGAGAAGGGCAATCACAGATTCATTAAACAAACTTATGGTTCACCAATGGAAAGGTGTGAGGATTGGTTTCATTACGATATTGGGGTTAACAGACATATACAAACACAGGTGACATATATAATCACCAAAGACCTACAGAATACCAAGAGAGGACTACTCAACATTCTGTCATAACGTACATGGGAAAAGGATCCCAAGAAGAACAGTCATCTGTATATGTGTAAAAGAACCACATCTTCCACACCTACAACAAGCCAAACATTGTAATCAAACTTGCTGTAATAAAAAATAAAAACTTAAATTAAAAACACGAACAAGAAGTAGTGAGACAAACGTGAGGGGCTTTCTCCTGCTACATTCCATTCTAAACTCCAATCTAGAACACCACTTCCACTGAGGCTCTCTTGCCCTAGTAACCAGATTTGGTAAGGGTGAACTGCTGCCACCTTGTGGCCGTTTCACACAAGAGCAGCTTTAATCCCAACGCTAATGGTCAGTTGATATTCAAAATCATTGCAGGCCTGTAAATGACACCTGCCCTGAAAACAAATCCTGGGGTCACATATCGACCACAAATTTCAAAGGACGTCCATATTTCAAAACGACCGTTACAAAAGGCATATTTTACGCACATTAGTGTTCTGCTTCTTTTCCTTTCTTTCCTTTTTTGTTAAAAAACACGGGAATGGAAAAAGGCATCCCTCAGAATGGGCGAAAATCGTTGCAGACGAATCAATGGACAGAGGTTTAATCTCCAATATATATAAACAGCTCATGCAGCTTAATATTAAAAAAACAAACAACCCAAAAAAATGGGCAGAAGATCTAAAGAGACGTTTCTTCAAAGGAGACACAGAGATGGCCAAGACGCACATGAAAAGCTGCTCAACAGCACTAATTATTAGAGAAATGCAAATCAAAACTACAATGAGGTATCACCTCACACCTGATAGAATCGGCATCATCAGAAAATCTACAAACAACCAATTCTGGGGAGGGTGTGGACAAAAGGAGCCCTCTTGCAGTATTGGTGGGAATGTAAATTGATACAGTCCCTATGGAGAACAGTATGGAGTTTCCTTAAAAAAACTAGAAATAGAATTACCATCTGATCCAGCAATCCCACTTCTGGGCATATACCCAGAGAAAACCGTATTTCAAAAAGGCACATTCACCACAATGTTCGTTGCAGCACTATTTACAATAGCCAGGTAATGGAAGCAACCTAAATGCCCACAGACAGATGAATGGATAAAGAGGTGGTACATATATAAAATGGAATATTACTCGGCCATAAAAAGGAATGAAACTGGGTCATCTGTAGAGACATCGATGGATCGAGAGACTGTCATACAGAATGAAGTAAGTCAGAAAGAGGAAAACAAATATTGTATATTAATGCATATATGTGGAGCCGAAAAATGGTACAGATGAACTGGTTTGCAGGGAAGAAATAGAGACAGAGAGGTAGAGAACAAACGTATGGACACCAAGTGTGGGAAGCCATGGGGTGGTGGTGGTGGGATGAGTTGGGAGTTTGGGATTGACCTGTATACATGTATATGCATAAAATACATAACTAATAATAACGTGCTGTATAAAAAAATAAATAAAATTTCAAAATTTTAAAAAATAAACTTTAAAAATAAAACAGAAAAAAGTTCTTCCCGTCACACAGATGTATTTATAGGAATGAATTATTTCCATGCTTATATCTATAAATACATAAAAGAGGAATAACATCTAAGTTGAAACATAAAAGAAAAAAAATGTGAACCCACGAGTTATACAGAGGAAAACCCTATCACGGCACTTGCTCCAGTGGTAAACAATTCTGAAATTGGTCAGAGGTGGGGAACCATCTCCCATACAGCCAGCAACCCAACCCCCACGCAAGGAGCGTCCTCATTGCAAAGCTGGGGGACCATGCCGAGGCATCTGTGAGTAAACGTGAGCTGAGCCCCAGGCCAGCTGCTGCTGAACTGTTCCCACCCTTTCCAGGTAAAACACCTGAATATGTACAAGGGCTTGAAAGCCTAGAGGAAGGACCATGGAGCCACAATAGCGACAGCACGCAGTCCAACTTGGTGCCTGCAGGCCAGCCAGCGTGATCCTGGACCCTGGCGCTCTTCCAGAAGCTTTCCATTGCCCTGCCTGAGATACCCCTCCTGTCCCGGCCCCCACTACTTTTTTCCTTCCTCACCTCTGTCCGGAGAGAAATTCCAGCGGAAGGTATGGGTGACACATCCACTTCTTTACAGGCGGCAGCATGGCAACTCCTGCAGAAAGGCCAGCAGAACCCCACTCACACCGGGCCACCCACAAAGCTGTGGCCCCTCACTCCCTCCCACCAGCACAGCCCCGAGACTGCTGACGGGGCAGAGAATATGGAGTCAGGCACAGCTTCAGGGGCTATTGCTGCCTGGAGCTCTGTTTATATTGACCTCAACGAGGCACACCTGGGGAGGGCAGGCCGGCAGGGTAAGGCTGCCCAGGTCAGCTAATCCACAACCCTCAGGGAATCACATTGTTGATAATGGACCCCGCTAAGGCAGAAGAGAAGCCAAGGGAAAAAAGGACACAATGCCATTTGCAGCACCGTAGATGAGTCTAGAAATAATCACGTGACTTGTAAGTCAGAAAGTGAAAGACACATATCCTATCATATCACTTATAGGTGTTACCTAAAAATGGATACCAGGGCAGATATTTCCATGGAGAAGGGCAATCACAGATTCATTAAACAAACTTATGGTTCACCAATGGAAAGGTGTGAGGATTGGTTTCATTACGATATCGGGGTTAACAGACATATACAAACACAGGTGACATATATAATCACCAAAGACCTACAGAATACCAAGAGAGGACTACTCAACATTCTGTCATAACGTACATGGGAAAAGGATCCCAAGAAGAACAGTCATCTGTATATGTGTAAAAGAACCACATCTTCCACACCTACAACAAGCCAAACATTGTAATCAAACTTGCTGTAATAAAAAATAAAAACTTAAATTAAAAACACGAACAAGAAGTAGTGAGACAAACGTGAGGGGCTTTCTCCTGCTACATTCCATTCTAAACTCCAATCTAGAACACCACTTCCACTGAGGCTCTCTTGCCCTAGTAACCAGATTTGGTAAGGGTGAACTGCTGCCACCTTGTGGCCGTTTCACACAAGAGCAGCTTTAATCCCAACGCTAATGGTCAGTTGATATTCAAAATCATTGCAGGCCTGTAAATGACACCTGCCCTGAAAACAAATCCTGGGGTCACATATCGACCACAAATTTCAAAGGACGTCCATATTTCAAAACGACCGTTTCAAAAGGCATATTTTACGCACATTAGTGTTCTGCTTCTTTTCCTTTCTTTCCTTTTTTGTTAAAAAACACGGGAATGGAAAAAGGCATCCCTCAGATTGGGCGAAAATCGTTGCAGACGAATCAATGGACAGAGGTTTAATCTCCAATATATATAAACAGCTCATGCAGCTTAATATTAAAAAAGCAAACAACCCAAAAAAAATGGGCAGAAGATCTAAAGAGACGTTTCTTCAAAGGAGACACAGAGATGGCCAAGTCGCACATGAAAAGCTGCTCAACAGGACTAATTATTAGAGAAATGCAAATCAAAACTACAATGAGGTATCACCTCACACCTGTTAGAATCGGCATCATCAGAAAATCTACAAACAACCAATTCTGGGGAGGGTGTGGACAAAAGGAGCCCTCTTCCACTATTGGTGGGAATGTAAATTGATACAGTCACTATGGAGAACACTATGGAGTTTCCTTAAAAAAATTAGAAATAGAATTACCATCTGATCCAGCAATCCCACTTCTGGGCATATACTCAGAGAAAACCGTATTTCAAAAAGGCACATTCACCACAATGTTCGTTGCAGCACTATTTACAATAGCCAGGTAATGGAAGCAACCTAAATGCCCACAGACAGATGAATGGATAAAGATGTGGTACATATATAAAATGTAATATTACTCAGCCATAAAAAGGAATGAAACTGGGTCATTTGTAGAGACATCGATGGATCGAGAGACTGTCATACAGAATGAAGTAAGTCAGAAAGATGAAACCAAATACTGTATATTAATGCATATATGTGGAACCTAAAAAATGGTACAGATGAACTGGTATGCAGGGAAGAAATAGAGACACAGAGGTAGAGAACAAACGTATGGACACCAAGTGTGGGAAGCCATGGGGTGGTGGTGGAGGGATGAGTTGGGAGATTGGGATTGACCTGTATACATGTATATGCATAAAATACATAACTAAAAATAACCTGCTGTATAAAAAAATAAAATTAAATTTCAAAATTTTAAAAAATAAAATTTAAAAATAAAAGAGAAAAAAGTTCTTCCCGTCTCACAGATGTATTTATAGGAATGAATTATTTCCATGCTTATATCTATAAATACATAAAAGAGGAATAAAATCTAACTTGAACCATAAAAGAAAAATAAAACCTGAACCCATGAGTTATACAGAGGAAAACCCTATCAGCGCACTTGCTCCAGCGGTAAACAATTCTGAAATTGGTCAGAGGTGGGAAACCATCTCCGATACAGCCAGCAACCCACCGCCCACGCAAGGAGCGTCCTCTTTGCAAAGCTGGGGGGCCGTGCCGAGGCATCTGTGAGTAAACGTGAGCTGAGCCCCAGGCCAGCTGCTGCTGAACTGTTCCCAACCTTTCCAGGTAAAACACCTGAATATGTACAAGGTCTTGAAAGCCTAGAGGAAGGACCGTGGAGCCACACCAGCGACAGCACGCAGTCCAACTTGGTGCCTGCAGGCCAGCCAGCGGGATCCTGGACCCTGGCGCTCTTCCAGAAGCTTTCCATTGCCCTGCCTGAGATACCCCTCCTGTCACGGCCCCCACTGCTTTTTTCCTTCCTCACCTCTGTCCGGAGAGAAATTCCAGCGGAAGTTATGGGTGACACATCCTCTTCTTTACAGGCGGCAGCCTGGCAACTCCTCTAGAAAGGCCAGCAGAACCACACTCACACCGGGCCACCCACAAAGCTGTGGCCCCTCACTCCCTCCCACCAGCACAGCCCCGAGACTGCTGACGGGGCAGAGAATATGGAGTCAGGCACAGCTTCAGGGGCTATTGCTGCCTGGAGCTCTGTTTATATTGACCTCAACGAGGCACACCTGGGGAGGGCGGGCCGGCAGGGTAAGGCTGCCCAGGTCAGCTAATCCACAACCCTCAGGGAATCACATTGTTGAAAATGGACCCCGCTAAGGCAGAAGAGAAGCCAAGGGAAAAAAGGACACAATGCCATTTGCAGCACCATAGATGAGTCTAGAAGTAATCACGTGACTTGTAGTAAGTCAGAAAGTGAAAGACACATATCATATCATATCACTTATAGGTGTTACCTAAAAATGGATACCAGGGCAGATATTTCCACGGATTAGGGCAATCACAGATTCATTAAACAAACTTATGTTTCACCAATGGAAAGGTGTGAGGATTGGTTTCATTACGATATCGGGGTTAACAGACATATACAAACAAAGGTGACATATATAATCACCAAAGACCTACAGAACACCAAGAGAGGACTACTCAACATTCTGTCATAACGTACATGGGAAAAGGATCCCAAGAAGAACAGTCATCTGTATATGTGTTAAAGAACCACATCTTCCACACCTACAACAAGCCAAACATTGTAATCAAATTTGCTGTAATAAAAAATAAAAAATTAAATTAAAAACACGAACAAGAAGTAGTGAGACAAACGTGAGGGGCTTTCTCCTGGCACATTCCATTCTAAACTCCAATCTAGAACACCACTTCCCCTGAGGATCTCTTGCCCTAGTAACCAGATTTGGTAAGGGTGAACTGCTGCCACCTTGTGGCCGTTTCACACAACAGCAGCTTTAATCCCAACGCTAATGGTCAGTTGATATTCAAAATCATTGCAGGCCTGTAAATGACACCTGCCCTGAAAACAAATCCTGGGGTCACATATCGACCAAAAAATTCAAAGGACGTCCATATTTCAAAACGACCGTTTCAAAAGGCATATTTTACGCACATTAGTGTTCTGCTTCTTTTCCTTTCTTTCCTTTTTTGTTAAAAAACACGGGAATGGAAAAAGGCATCCCTCAGAATGGGCGAAAATCGTTGCAGACGAATCAATGGACAGAGGTTTAATCTCCAATATATATAAACAGCTCATGCAGCTTAATATTAAAAAAACAAACAACCCCAAAAAATGGGCAGAAGATCTAAAGAGACGTTTCTTCAAAGGAGACACAGAGATGGCCAAGACGCACATGAAAAGCTGCTCAACAGCACTAATTATTAGAGAAATGCAAATCAAAACTACAATGAGGTATCACCTCACACCTGATAGAATTGGCATCATCAGAAAATCTACAAACAACCAATTCTGGGGAGGGTGTGTACAAAAGGAGCCCTCTTGCAGTATTGGTGGGAATGTAAATTGATACAGTCCCTATGGAGAACAGTATGGAGTTTCCTTAAAAAAACTAGAAATAGAATTACCATCTGATCCAGCAATCCCACTTCTGGGCATATACCCAGAGAAAACCGTATTTCAAAAAGGCACATTCACCACAATGTTCGTTGCAGCACTATTTACAATAGCCAGGTAATGGAAGCAACCTAAATGCCCACAGACAGATGAATGGATAAAGATGTGGTACATATATAAAATGGAATATTACTCGGCCATAAAAAGGAATGAAACTGGGTCATCTGTAGAGACATCGATGGATCGAGAGACTGTCATACAGAATGAAGTAAGTCAGAAAGAGGAAAACAAATATTGTATATTAATGCATATATGTGGAGCCGAAAAATGGTACAGATGAACTGGTTTGCAGGGAAGAAATAGAGACAGAGAGGTAGAGAACAAACGTATGGACACCAAGTGTGGGAAGCCATGGGGTGGTGGTGGTGGGATGAGTTGGGAGTTTGGGATTGACCTGTATACATGTATATGCATAAAATACATAACTAATAATAACGTGCTGTATAAAAAAATAAATAAAATTTCAAAATTTTAAAAAATAAACTTTAAAAATAAAACAGAAAAAAGTTCTTCCCGTCACACAGATGTATTTATAGGAATGAATTATTTCCATGCTTATATCTATAAATACATAAAAGAGGAATAACATCTAAGTTGAAACATAAAAGAAAAAAAATGTGAACCCACGAGTTATACAGAGGAAAACCCTATCACGGCACTTGCTCCAGTGGTAAACAATTCTGAAATTGGTCAGAGGTGGGGAACCATCTCCCATACAGCCAGCAACCCAACCCCCACGCAAGGAGCGTCCTCATTGCAAAGCTGGGGGACCATGCCGAGGCATCTGTGAGTAAACGTGAGCTGAGCCCCAGGCCAGCTGCTGCTGAACTGTTCCCACCCTTTCCAGGTAAAACACCTGAATATGTACAAGGGCTTGAAAGCCTAGAGGAAGAACCATGGAGCCACACCAGCGACAGCACGCAGTCCAACTTGGTGCCTGCAGGCCAGCCAGCGGGATCCTGGACCCTGGCGCTCTTCCAGAAGCTTTCCATTGCCCTGCCTGAGATACCCCTCCTGTCCCGGCCCCCACTGCTTTTTTCCTTCCTCACCTCTGTCCGGAGAGAAATTCCAGCGGAAGGTATGGGTGACACATCCACTTCTTTACAGGCGGCAGCATGGCAACTCCTGCAGAAAGGCCAGCAGAACCCCACTCACACCGGGCCACCCACAAAGCTGTGGCCCCTCACTCCCTCCCACCAGCACAGCCCCGAGACTGCTGACGGGGCAGAGAATATGGAGTCAGGCACAGCTTCAGGGGCTATTGCTGCCTGGAGCTCTGTTTATATTGACCTCAACGAGGCACACCTGGGGAGGGCGGGCCGGCAGGGTAAGGCTGCCCAGGTCAGCTAATCCACAACCCTCAGGGAATCACATTGTTGATAATGGACCCCGCTAAGGCAGAAGAGAAGCCAAGGGAAAAAAGGACACAATGCCATTTGCAGCACTGTAGATGAGTCTAGAAATAATCACGTGACTTGTAAGTCAGAAAGTGAAAGACACATATCCTATCATATCACTTATAGGTGTTACCTAAACATGGATACCAGGGCAGATATTTCCATGGAGAAGGGCAATCACAGATTCATTAAACAAACTTATGGTTCACCAATGGAAAGGTGTGAGGATTGGTTTCATTACGATATCGGGGTTAACAGACATATACAAACACAGGTGACATATATAATCACCAAAGACCTACAGAATACCAAGAGAGGACTACTCAACATTCTGTCATAACGTACATGGGAAAAGGATCCCAAGAAGAACAGTCATCTGTATATGTGTAAAAGAACCACATCTTCCACACCTACAACAAGCCAAACATTGTAATCAAACTTGCTGTAATAAAAAATAAAAACTTAAATTAAAAACACGAACAAGAAGTAGTGAGACAAACGTGAGGGGCTTTCTCCTGCTACATTCCATTCTAAACTCCAATCTAGAACACCACTTCCACTGAGGCTCTCTTGCCCTAGTAACCAGATTTGGTAAGGGTGAACTGCTGCCACCTTGTGGCCGTTTCACACAAGAGCAGCTTTAATCCCAACGCTAATGGTCAGTTGATATTCAAAATCATTGCAGGCCTGTAAATGACACCTGCCCTGAAAACAAATCCTGGGGTCACATATCGACCACAAATTTCAAAGGACGTCCATATTTCAAAACGACCGTTACAAAAGGCATATTTTACGCACATTAGTGTTCTGCTTCTTTTCCTTTCTTTCCTTTTTTGTTAAAAAACACGGGAATGGAAAAAGGCATCCCTCAGAATGGGCGAAAATCGTTGCAGACGAATCAATGGACAGAGGTTTAATCTCCAATATATATAAACAGCTCATGCAGCTTAATATTAAAAAAACAAACAACCCAAAAAAATGGGCAGAAGATCTAAAGAGACGTTTCTTCAAAGGAGACACAGAGATGGCCAAGACGCACATGAAAAGCTGCTCAACAGCACTAATTATTAGAGAAATGCAAATCAAAACTACAATGAGGTATCACCTCACACCTGATAGAATCGGCATCATCAGAAAATCTACAAACAACCAATTCTGGGGAGGGTGTGGACAAAAGGAGCCCTCTTGCAGTATTGGTGGGAATGTAAATTGATACAGTCCCTATGGAGAACAGTATGGAGTTTCCTTAAAAAAACTAGAAATAGAATTACCATCTGATCCAGCAATCCCACTTCTGGGCATATACCCAGAGAAAACCGTATTTCAAAAAGGCACATTCACCACAATGTTCGTTGCAGCACTATTTACAATAGCCAGGTAATGGAAGCAACCTAAATGCCCACAGACAGATGAATGGATAAAGAGGTGGTACATATATAAAATGGAATATTACTCGGCCATAAAAAGGAATGAAACTGGGTCATCTGTAGAGACATCGATGGATCGAGAGACTGTCATACAGAATGAAGTAAGTCAGAAAGAGGAAAACAAATATTGTATATTAATGCATATATGTGGAGCCGAAAAATGGTACAGATGAACTGGTTTGCAGGGAAGAAATAGAGACAGAGAGGTAGAGAACAAACGTATGGACACCAAGTGTGGGAAGCCATGGGGTGGTGGTGGTGGGATGAGTTGGGAGTTTGGGATTGACCTGTATACATGTATATGCATAAAATACATAACTAATAATAACGTGCTGTATAAAAAAATAAATAAAATTTCAAAATTTTAAAAAATAAACTTTAAAAATAAAACAGAAAAAAGTTCTTCCCGTCACACAGATGTATTTATAGGAATGAATTATTTCCATGCTTATATCTATAAATACATAAAAGAGGAATAACATCTAAGTTGAAACATAAAAGAAAAAAAATGTGAACCCACGAGTTATACAGAGGAAAACCCTATCACGGCACTTGCTCCAGTGGTAAACAATTCTGAAATTGGTCAGAGGTGGGGAACCATCTCCCATACAGCCAGCAACCCAACCCCCACGCAAGGAGCGTCCTCTTTGCAAAGCTGGGGGACCATGCCGAGGCATCTGTGAGTAAACGTGAGCTGAGCCCCAGGCCAGCTGCTGCTGAACTGTTCCCACCCTTTCCAGGTAAAACACCTGAATATGTACAAGGGCTTGAAAGCCTAGAGGAAGGACCATGGAGCCACACCAGCGACAGCACGCAGTCCAACTTGGTGCCTGCAGGCCAGCCAGCGTGGTCCTGGATCCTGGCGCTCTTCCAGAAGCTTTCCATTGCCCTGCCTGAGATACCCCTCCTGTCCCGGCCCCCACTACTTTTTTCCTTCCTCACCTCTGTCCGGAGAGAAATTCCAGCGGAAGGTATGGGTGACACATCCACTTCTTTACAGGCGGCAGCATGGCAACTCCTGCAGAAAGGCCAGCAGAACCCCACTCACACCGGGCCACCCACAAAGCTGTGGCCCCTCACTCCCTCCCACCAGCACAGCCCCGAGACTGCTGACGGGGCAGAGAATATGGAGTCAGGCACAGCTTCAGGGGCTATTGCTGCCTGGAGCTCTGTTTATATTGACCTCAACGAGGCACACCTGGGGAGGGCGGGCCGGCAGGGTAAGGCTGCCCAGGTCAGCTAATCCACAACCCTCAGGGAATCACATTGTTGATAATGGACCCCGCTAAGGCAGAAGAGAAGCCAAGGGAAAAAAGGACACAATGCCATTTGCAGCACCGTAGATGAGTCTAGAAATAATCACGTGACTTGTAAGTCAGAAAGTGAAAGACACATATCCTATCATATCACTTATAGGTGTTACCTAAAAATGGATACCAGGGCAGATATTTCCATGGAGAAGGGCAATCACAGATTCATTAAACAAACTTATGGTTCACCAATGGAAAGGTGTGAGGATTGGTTTCATTACGATATCGGGGTTAACAGACATATACAAACACAGGTGACATATATAATCACCAAAGACCTACAGAATACCAAGAGAGGACTACTCAACATTCTGTCATAACGTACATGGGAAAAGGATCCCAAGAAGAACAGTCATCTGTATATGTGTAAAAGAACCACATCTTCCACACCTACAACAAGCCAAACATTGTAATCAAACTTGCTGTAATAAAAAATAAAAACTTAAATTAAAAACACGAACAAGAAGTAGTGAGACAAACGTGAGGGGCTTTCTCCTGCTACATTCCATTCTAAACTCCAATCTAGAACACCACTTCCACTGAGGCTCTCTTGCCCTAGTAACCAGATTTGGTAAGGGTGAACTGCTGCCACCTTGTGGCCGTTTCACACAAGAGCAGCTTTAATCCCAACGCTAATGGTCAGTTGATATTCAAAATCATTGCAGGCCTGTAAATGACACCTGCCCTGAAAACAAATCCTGGGGTCACATATCGACCACAAATTTCAAAGGACGTCCATATTTCAAAACGACCGTTTCAAAAGGCATATTTTACGCACATTAGTGTTCTGCTTCTTTTCCTTTCTTTCCTTTTTTGTTAAAAAACACGGGAATGGAAAAAGGCATCCCTCAGAATGGGCGAAAATCGTTGCAGACGAATCAATGGACAGAGGTTTAATCTCCAATATATATAAACAGCTCATGCAGCTTAATATTAAAAAAGCAAACAACCCAAAAAAAATGGGCAGAAGATCTAAAGAGACGTTTCTTCAAAGGAGACACAGAGATGGCCAAGTCGCACATGAAAAGCTGCTCAACAGGACTAATTATTAGAGAAATGCAAATCAAAACTACAATGAGGTATCACCTCACACCTGTTAGAATCGGCATCATCAGAAAATCTACAAACAACCAATTCTGGGGAGGGTGTGGAGAAAAGGAGCCCTCTTCCACTATTGGTGGGAATGTAAATTGATACAGTCACTATGGAGAACACTATGGAGTTTCCTTAAAAAAATTAGAAATAGAATTACCATCTGATCCAGCAATCCCACTTCTGGGCATATACTCAGAGAAAACCGTATTTCAAAAATGCACATTCACCACAATGTTCGTTGCAGCACTATTTACAATAGCCAGGTAATGGAAGCAACCTAAATGCCCACAGACAGATGAATGGATAAAGATGTGGTACATATATAAAATGTAATATTACTCAGCCATAAAAAGGAATGAAACTGGGTCATTTGTAGAGACATCGATGGATCGAGAGACTGTCATACAGAATGAAGTAAGTCAGAAAGATGAAACCAAATACTGTATATTAATGCATATATGTGGAACCTAAAAAATGGTACAGATGAACTGGTATGCAGGGAAGAAATAGAGACACAGAGGTAGAGAACAAACGTATGGACACCAAGTGTGGGAAGCCATGGGGTGGTGGTGGAGGGATGATTTGGGAGATTGGGATTGACCTGTATACATGTATATGCATAAAATACATAACTAAAAATAACCTGCTGTATAAAAAAATAAAATTAAATTTCAAAATTTTAAAAAATAAAATTTAAAAATAAAAGAGAAAAAAGTTCTTCCCGTCTCACAGATGTATTTATAGGAATGAATTATTTCCATGCTTATATCTATAAATACATAAAAGAGGAATAAAATCTAACTTGAACCATAAAAGAAAAATAAAACCTGAACCCATGAGTTATACAGAGGAAAACCCTATCAGCGCACTTGCTCCAGCGGTAAACAATTCTGAAATTGGTCAGAGGTGGGAAACCATCTCCCATACAGCCAGCAACCCACCGCCCACGCAAGGAGCGTCCTCTTTGCAAAGCTGGGGGGCCGTGCCGAGGCATCTGTGAGTAAACGTGAGCTGAGCCCCAGGCCAGCTGCTGCTGAACTGTTCCCACCCTTTCCAGGTAAAACACCTGAATATGTACAAGGTCTTGAAAGCCTAGAGGAAGGACCGTGGAGCCACACCAGCGACAGCACGCAGGCCAACTTGGTGCCTGCAGGCCAGCCAGCGGGATCCTGGACCCTGGCGCTCTTCCAGAAGCTTTCCATTGCCCTGCCTGAGATACCCCTCCTGTCACGGCCCCCACTGCTTTTTTCCTTCCTCACCTCTGTCCGGAGAGAAATTCCAGCGGAAGGTATGGGTGACACATCCTCTTCTTTACAGGCGGCAGCCTGGCAACTCCTCTAGAAAGGCCAGCAGAACCCCACTCACACCGGGCCACCCACAAAGCTGTGGCCCCTCACTCCCTCCCACCAGCACAGCCCCGAGACTGCTGACGGGGCAGAGAATATGGAGTCAGGCACAGCTTCAGGGGCTATTGCTGCCTGGAGCTCTGTTTATATTGACCTCAACGAGGCACACCTGGGGAGGGCGGGCCGGCAGGGTAAGGCTGCCCAGGTCAGCTAATCCACAACCCTCAGGGAATCACATTGTTGAAAATGGACCCCGCTAAGGCAGAAGAGAAGCCAAGGGAAAAAAGGACACAATGCCATTTGCAGCACCGTAGATGAGTCTAGAAGTAATCACGTGACTTGTAGTAAGTCAGAAAGTGAAAGACACATATCATATCATATCACTTATAGGTGTTACCTAAAAATGGATACCAGGGCAGATATTTCCACGGATTAGGGCAATCACAGATTCATTAAACAAACTTATGTTTCACCAATGGAAAGGTGTGAGGATTGGTTTCATTACGATATCGGGGTTAACAGACATATACAAACAAAGGTGACATATATAATCACCAAAGACCTACAGAACACCAAGAGAGGACTACTCAACATTCTGTCATAACGTACATGGGAAAAGGATCCCAAGAAGAACAGTCATCTGTATATGTGTTAAAGAACCACATCTTCCACACCTACAACAAGCCAAACATTGTAATCAAATTTGCTGTAATAAAAAATAAAAAATTAAATTAAAAACACGAACAAGAAGTAGTGAGACAAACGTGAGGGGCTTTCTCCTGGCACATTCCATTCTAAACTCCAATCTAGAACACCACTTCCCCTGAGGATCTCTTGCCCTAGTAACCAGATTTGGTAAGGGTGAACTGCTGCCACCTTGTGGCCGTTTCACACAACAGCAGCTTTAATCCCAACGCTAATGGTCAGTTGATATTCAAAATCATTGCAGGCCTGTAAATGACACCTGCCCTGAAAACAAATCCTGGGGTCACATATCGACCAAAAAATTCAAAGGACGTCCATATTTCAAAACGACCGTTTCAAAAGGCATATTTTACGCACATTAGTGTTCTGCTTCTTTTCCTTTCTTTCCTTTTTTGTTAAAAAACACGGGAATGGAAAAAGGCATCCCTCAGAATGGGCGAAAATCGTTGCAGACGAATCAATGGACAGAGGTTTAATCTCCAATATATATAAACAGCTCATGCAGCTTAATATTAAAAAAACAAACAACCCCAAAAAATGGGCAGAAGATCTAAAGAGACGTTTCTTCAAAGGAGACACAGAGATGGCCAAGACGCACATGAAAAGCTGCTCAACAGCACTAATTATTAGAGAAATGCAAATCAAAACTACAATGAGGTATCACCTCACACCTGATAGAATTGGCATCATCAGAAAATCTACAAACAACCAATTCTGGGGAGGGTGTGTACAAAAGGAGCCCTCTTGCAGTATTGGTGGGAATGTAAATTGATACAGTCCCTATGGAGAACAGTATGGAGTTTCCTTAAAAAAACTAGAAATAGAATTACCATCTGATCCAGCAATCCCACTTCTGGGCATATACCCAGAGAAAACCGTATTTCAAAAAGGCACATTCACCACAATGTTCGTTGCAGCACTATTTACAATAGCCAGGTAATGGAAGCAACCTAAATGCCCACAGACAGATGAATGGATAAAGATGTGGTACATATATAAAATGGAATATTACTCGGCCATAAAAAGGAATGAAACTGGGTCATCTGTAGAGACATCGATGGATCGAGAGACTGTCATACAGAATGAAGTAAGTCAGAAAGAGGAAAACAAATATTGTATATTAATGCATATATGTGGAGCCGAAAAATGGTACAGATGAACTGGTTTGCAGGGAAGAAATAGAGACAGAGAGGTAGAGAACAAACGTATGGACACCAAGTGTGGGAAGCCATGGGGTGGTGGTGGTGGGATGAGTTGGGAGTTTGGGATTGACCTGTATACATGTATATGCATAAAATACATAACTAATAATAACGTGCTGTATAAAAAAATAAATAAAATTTCAAAATTTTAAAAAATAAACTTTAAAAATAAAACAGAAAAAAGTTCTTCCCGTCACACAGATGTATTTATAGGAATGAATTATTTCCATGCTTATATCTATAAATACATAAAAGAGGAATAACATCTAAGTTGAAACATAAAAGAAAAAAAATGTGAACCCACGAGTTATACAGAGGAAAACCCTATCACGGCACTTGCTCCAGTGGTAAACAATTCTGAAATTGGTCAGAGGTGGGGAACCATCTCCCATACAGCCAGCAACCCAACCCCCACGCAAGGAGCGTCCTCATTGCAAAGCTGGGGGACCATGCCGAGGCATCTGTGAGTAAACGTGAGCTGAGCCCCAGGCCAGCTGCTGCTGAACTGTTCCCACCCTTTCCAGGTAAAACACCTGAATATGTACAAGGGCTTGAAAGCCTAGAGGAAGAACCATGGAGCCACACCAGCGACAGCACGCAGTCCAACTTGGTGCCTGCAGGCCAGCCAGCGTGGTCCTGGACCCTGGCGCTCTTCCAGAAGCTTTCCATTGCCCTGCCTGAGATACCCCTCCTGTCCCGGCCCCCACTGCTTTTTTCCTTCCTCACCTCTGTCCGGAGAGAAATTCCAGCGGAAGGTATGGGTGACACATCCACTTCTTTACAGGCGGCAGCATGGCAACTACTCTAGTAAGGCCAGCAGAACCCCACTCACACCGGGCCACCCACAAAGCTGTGGCCCCTCACTCCCTCCCACCAGCACAGCCCAGAGACTGCTGACGGGGCAGAGAATATGGAGTCAGGCACAGCTTCAGGGGCTATTGCTGCCTGGAGCTCTGTTTATATTGACCTCAACGAGGCACACCTGGGGAGGGCGGGCCGGCAGGGTAAGGCTGCCCAGGTCAGCTAATCCACAACCCTCAGGGAATCACATTGTTGATAATGGACCCCGCTAAGGCAGAAGAGAAGCCAAGGGAAAAAAGGACACAATGCCATTTGCAGCACCGTAGATGAGTCTAGAAATAATCACGTGACTTGTAAGTCAGAAAGTGAAAGACACATATCCTATCATATCACTTATAGGTGTTACCTAAAAATGGATACCAGGGCAGATATTTCCATGGAGAAGGGCAATCACAGATTCATTAAACAAACTTATGGTTCACCAATGGAAAGGTGTGAGGATTGGTTTCATTACGATATCGGGGTTAACAGACATATACAAACACAGGTGACATATATAATCACCAAAGACCTACAGAATACCAAGAGAGGACTACTCAACATTCTGTCATAACGTACATGGGAAAAGGATCCCAAGAAGAACAGTCATCTGTATATGTGTAAAAGAACCACATCTTCCACACCTACAACAAGCCAAACATTGTAATCAAAGTTGCTGTAATAAAAAATAAAAACTTAAATTAAAAACACGAACAAGAAGTAGTGAGACAAACGTGAGGGGCTTTCTCCTGCTACATTCCATTCTAAACTCCAATCTAGAACACCACTTCCACTGAGGCTCTCTTGCCCTAGTAACCAGATTTGGTAAGGGTGAACTGCTGGCACCTTGTGGCCGTTTCACACAAGAGCAGCTTTAATCCCAACGCTAATGGTCAGTTGATATTCAAAATCATTGCAGGCCTGTAAATGACACCTGCCCTGAAAACAAATCCTGGGGTCACATATCGACCACAAATTTCAAAGGACGTCCATATTTCAAAACGACCGTTTCAAAAGGCATATTTTACGCACATTAGTGTTCTGCTTCTTTTCCTTTCTTTCCTTTTTTGTTAAAAAACACGGGAATGGAAAAAGGCATCCCTCAGAATGGGCGAAAATCGTTGCAGACGAATCAATGGACAGAGGTTTAATCTCCAATATATATAAACAGCTCATGCAGCTTAATATTAAAAAAGCAAACAACCCAAAAAAAATGGGCAGAAGATCTAAAGAGACGTTTCTTCAAAGGAGACACAGAGATGGCCAAGTCGCACATGAAAAGCTGCTCAACAGGACTAATTATTAGAGAAATGCAAATCAAAACTACAATGAGGTATCACCTCACACCTGTTAGAATCGGCATCATCAGAAAATCTACAAACAACCAATTCTGGGGAGGGTGTGGACAAAAGGAGCCCTCTTCCACTATTGGTGGGAATGTAAATTGATACAGTCACTATGGAGAACACTATGGAGTTTCCTTAAAAAAATTAGAAATAGAATTACCATCTGATCCAGCAATCCCACTTCTGGGCATATACTCAGAGAAAACCGTATTTCAAAAAGGCACATTCACCACAATGTTCGTTGCAGCACTATTTACAATAGCCAGGTAATGGAAGCAACCTAAATGCCCACAGACAGATGAATGGATAAAGATGTGGTACATATATAAAATGTAATATTACTCAGCCATAAAAAGGAATGAAACTGGGTCATTTGTAGAGACATCGATGGATCGAGAGACTGTCATACAGAATGAAGTAAGTCAGAAAGATGAAACCAAATACTGTATATTAATGCATATATGTGGAACCTAAAAAATGGTACAGATGAACTGGTATGCAGGGAAGAAATAGAGACACAGAGGTAGAGAACAAACGTATGGACACCAAGTGTGGGAAGCCATGGGGTGGTGGTGGAGGGATGAGTTGGGAGATTGGGATTGACCTGTATACATGTATATGCATAAAATACATAACTAAAAATAACCTGCTGTATAAAAAAATAAAATTAAATTTCAAAATTTTAAAAAATAAAATTTAAAAATAAAAGAGAAAAAAGTTCTTCCCGTCTCACAGATGTATTTATAGGAATGAATTATTTCCATGCTTATATCTATAAATACATAAAAGAGGAATAAAATCTAACTTGAACCATAAAAGAAAAATAAAACCTGAACCCATGAGTTATACAGAGGAAAACCCTATCAGCGCACTTGCTCCAGCGGTAAACAATTCTGAAATTGGTCAGAGGTGGGAAACCATCTCCCATACAGCCAGCAACCCACCGCCCACGCAAGGAGCGTCCTCTTTGCAAAGCTGGGGGGCCGTGCCGAGGCATCTGTGAGTAAACGTGAGCTGAGCCCCAGGCCAGCTGCTGCTGAACTGTTCCCACCCTTTCCAGGTAAAACACCTGAATATGTACAAGGTCTTGAAAGCCTAGAGGAAGGACCGTGGAGCCACACCAGCGACAGCACGCAGGCCAACTTGGTGCCTGCAGGCCAGCCAGCGGGATCCTGGACCCTGGCGCTCTTCCAGAAGCTTTCCATTGCCCTGCCTGAGATACCCCTCCTGTCACGGCCCCCACTGCTTTTTTCCTTCCTCACCTCTGTCCGGAGAGAAATTCCAGCGGAAGGTATGGGTGACACATCCTCTTCTTTACAGGCGGCAGCCTGGCAACTCCTCTAGAAAGGCCAGCAGAACCCCACTCACACCGGGCCACCCACAAAGCTGTGGCCCCTCACTCCCTCCCACCAGCACAGCCCCGAGACTGCTGACGGGGCAGAGAATATGGAGTCAGGCACAGCTTCAGGGGCTATTGCTGCCTGGAGCTCTGTTTATATTGACCTCAACGAGGCACACCTGGGGAGGGCGGGCCGGCAGGGTAAGGCTGCCCAGGTCAGCTAATCCACAACCCTCAGGGAATCACATTGTTGAAAATGGACCCCGCTAAGGCAGAAGAGAAGCCAAGGGAAAAAAGGACACAATGCCATTTGCAGCACCGTAGATGAGTCTAGAAGTAATCACGTGACTTGTAGTAAGTCAGAAAGTGAAAGACACATATCATATCATATCACTTATAGGTGTTACCTAAAAATGGATACCAGGGCAGATATTTCCACGGATTAGGGCAATCACAGATTCATTAAACAAACTTATGGTTCACCAATGGAAAGGTGTGAGGATTGGTTTCATTACGATATCGGGGTTAACAGACATATACAAACAAAGGTGACATATATAATCACCAAAGACCTACAGAACACCAAGAGAGGACTACTCAACATTCTGTCATAACGTACATGGGAAAAGGATCCCAAGAAGAACAGTCATCTGTATATGTGTTAAAGAACCACATCTTCCACACCTACAACAAGCCAAACATTGTAATCAAATTTGCTGTAATAAAAAATAAAAAATTAAATTAAAAACACGAACAAGAAGTAGTGAGACAAACGTGAGGGGCTTTCTCCTGCTACATTCCATTCTAAACTCCAATCTAGAACACCACTTCCCCTGAGGATCTCTTGCCCTAGTAACCAGATTTGGTAAGGGTGAACTGCTGCCACCTTGTGGCCGTTTCACACAACAGCAGCTTTAATCCCAACGCTAATGGTCAGTTGATATTCAAAATCATTGCAGGCCTGTAAATGACACCTGCCCTGAAAACAAATCCTGGGGTCACATATCGACCAAAAAATTCAAAGGACGTCCATATTTCAAAACGACCGTTTCAAAAGGCATATTTTACGCACATTAGTGTTCTGCTTCTTTTCCTTTCTTTCCTTTTTTGTTAAAAAACACGGGAATGGAAAAAGGCATCCCTCAGAATGGGCGAAAATCGTTGCAGACGAATCAATGGACAGAGGTTTAATCTCCAATATATATAAACAGCTCATGCAGCTTAATATTAAAAAAACAAACAACCCAAAAAAATGGGCAGAAGATCTAAAGAGACGTTTCTTCAAAGGAGACACAGAGATGGCCAAGACGCACATGAAAAGCTGCTCAACAGCACTAATTATTAGAGAAATGCAAATCAAAACTACAATGAGGTATCACCTCACACCTGATAGAATTGGCATCATCAGAAAATCTACAAACAACGAATTCTGGGGAGGGTGTGTACAAAAGGAGCCCTCTTGCAGTATTGGTGGGAATGTAAATTGATACAGTCCCTATGGAGAACAGTATGGAGTTTCCTTAAAAAAAATAGAAATAGAATTACCATCTGATCCAGCAATCCCACTTCTGGGCATATACCCAGAGAAAACCGTATTTCAAAAAGGCACATTCACCACAATGTTCGTTGCAGCACTATTTACAATAGCCAGGTAATGGAAGCAACCTAAATGCCCACAGACAGATGAATGGATAAAGATGTGGTACATATATAAAATGGAATATTACTCGGCCATAAAAAGGAATGAAACTGGGTCATCTGTAGAGACATCGATGGATCGAGAGACTGTCATACAGAATGAAGTAAGTCAGAAAGAGGAAAACAAATATTGTATATTAATGCATATATGTGGAGCCGAAAAATGGTACAGATGAACTGGTTTGCAGGGAAGAAATAGAGACAGAGAGGTAGAGAACAAACGTATGGACACCAAGTGTGGGAAGCCATGGGGTGGTGGTGGTGGGATGAGTTGGGAGTTTGGGATTGACCTGTATACATGTATATGCATAAAATACATAACTAATAATAACGTGCTGTATAAAAAAATAAATAAAATTTCAAAATTTTAAAAAATAAACTTTAAAAATAAAACAGAAAAAAGTTCTTCCCGTCACACAGATGTATTTATAGGAATGAATTATTTCCATGCTTATATCTATAAATACATAAAAGAGGAATAACATCTAAGTTGAAACATAAAAGAAAAAAAATGTGAACCCACGAGTTATACAGAGGAAAACCCTATCACGGCACTTGCTCCAGTGGTAAACAATTCTGAAATTGGTCAGAGGTGGGGAACCATCTCCCATACAGCCAGCAACCCAACCCCCACGCAAGGAGCGTCCTCATTGCAAAGCTGGGGGACCATTCCGAGGCATCTGTGAGTAAACGTGAGCTGAGCCCCAGGCCAGCTGCTGCTGAACTGTTCCCACCCTTTCCAGGTAAAACACCTGAATATGTACAAGGGCTTGAAAGCCTAGAGGAAGAACCATGGAGCCACACCAGCGACAGCACGCAGTCCAACTTGGTGCCTGCAGGCCAGCCAGCGTGGTCCTGGACCCTGGCGCTCTTCCAGAAGCTTTCCATTGCCCTGCCTGAGATACCCCTCCTGTCCCGGCCCCCACTGCTTTTTTCCTTCCTCACCTCTGTCCGGAGAGAAATTCCAGCGGAAGGTATGGGTGACACATCCACTTCTTTACAGGCGGCAGCATGGCAACTCCTGCAGAAAGGCCAGCAGAACCCCACTCACACCGGGCCACCCACAAAGCTGTGGCCCCTCACTCCCTCCCACCAGCACAGCCCCGAGACTGCTGACGGGGCAGAGAATATGGAGTCAGGCACAGCTTCAGGGGCTATTGCTGCCTGGAGCTCTGTTTATATTGACCTCAACGAGGCACACCTGGGGAGGGCGGGCCGGCAGGGTAAGGCTGCCCAGGTCAGCTAATCCACAACCCTCAGGGAATCACATTGTTGAAAATGGACCCCGCTAAGGCAGAAGAGAAGCCAAGGGAAAAAAGGACACAATGCCATTTGCAGCACCGTAGATGAGTCTAGAAGTAATCACGTGACTTGTAGTAAGTCAGAAAGTGAAAGACACATATCATATCATATCACTTATAGGTGTTACCTAAAAATGGATACCAGGACAGATATTTCCACGGATTAGGGCAATCACAGATTCATTAAACAAACTTATGGTTCACCAATGGAAAGGTGTGAGGATTGGTTTCATTACGATATTGGGGTTAACAGACATATACAAACAAAGGTGACATATATAATCACCAAAGACCTACAGAACACCAAGAGAGGACTACTCAACATTCTGTCATAACGTACATGGGAAAAGGATCCCAAGAAGAACAGTCATCTGTATATGTGTAAAAGAACCACATCTTCCACACCTACAACAAGCCAAACATTGTAATCAAACTTGCTGTAATAAAAAATAAAAAATTAAATTAAAAACACGAACAAGAAGTAGTGAGACAAACGTGAGGGGCTTTCTCCTGGCACATTCCATTCTAAACTCCAATCTAGAACACCACTTCCACTGAGGCTGTCTTGCCCTAGTAACCAGATTTGGTAAGGGTGAACTGCTGCCACCTTGTGGCCGTTTCACACAACAGCAGTTTTAATCCCAACGCTAATGTTCAGTTGATATTCAAAATGATTGCAGGCCTGTAAATGACACCTGCCCTGAAAACAAATCCTGGGGTCACATATCGACCAAAAAATTCAAAGGACGTCCATATTTCAAAACAACCGTTACAAAAGGCATATTTTACGCACATTAGTGTTCTGCTTCTTTTCCTTTCTTTCCTTTTTTGTTAAAAAACACGGGAATGGAAAAAGGCATCCCTCAGAATGGGCGAAAATCGTTGCAGACGAATCAATGGACAGAGGTTTAATCTCCAATATATATAAACAGCTCATGCAGCTTAATATTAAAAAAACAAACAACCCAAAAAAATGGGCAGAAGATCTAAAGAGACGTTTCTTCAAAGGAGACACAGAGATGGCCAAGACGCACATGAAAAGCTGCTCAACAGCACTAATTATTAGAGAAATGCAAATCAAAACTACAATGAGGTATCACCTCACACCTGATAGAATCGGCATCATCAGAAAATCTACAAACAACCAATTCTGGGGAGGGTGTGGACAAAAGGAGCCCTCTTGCAGTATTGGTGGGAATGTAAATTGATACAGTCCCTATGGAGAACAGTATGGAGTTTCTTTAAAAAAACTAGAAATAGAATTACCATCTGATCCAGCAATCCCACTTCTGGGCATATACCCAGAGAAAACCGTATTTCAAAAAGGCACATTCACCACAATGTTCGTTGCAGCACTATTTACAATAGCCAGGTAATGGAAGCAACCTAAATGCCCACAGACAGATGAATGGATAAAGATGTGGTACATATATAAAATGGAATATTACTCGGCCATAAAAAGGAATGAAACTGGGTCATCTGTAGAGACATCGATGGATCGAGAGACTGTCATACAGAATGAAGTAAGTCAGAAAGAGGAAAACAAATATTGTATATTAATGCATATATGTGGAGCCGAAAAATGGTACAGATGAACTGGTTTGCAGGGAAGAAATAGAGACAGAGAGGTAGAGAACAAACGTATGGACACCAAGTGTGGGAAGCCATGGGGTGGTGGTGGTGGGATGAGTTGGGAGTTTGGGATTGACCTGTATACATGTATATGCATAAAATACATAACTAATAATAACGTGCTGTATAAAAAAATAAATAAAATTTCAAAATTTTAAAAAATAAACTTTAAAAATAAAACAGAAAAAAGTTCTTCCCGTCACACAGATGTATTTATAGGAATGAATTACTTCCATGCTTATATCTATAAATACATAAAAGAGGAATAACATCTAAGTTGAAACATAAAAGAAAAAAAATGTGAACCCATGAGTTATACAGAGGAAAACCCTATCACGGCACTTGCTCCAGTGGTAAACAATTCTGAAATTGGTCAGAGGTGGGGAACCATCTCCCATACAGCCAGCAACCCAACCCCCACGCAAGGAGCGTCCTCATTGCAAAGCTGGGGGACCATGCCGAGGCATCTGTGAGTAAACGTGAGCTGAGCCCCAGGCCAGCTGCTGCTGAACTGTTCCCACCCTTTCCAGGTAAAACACCTGAATATGTACAAGGGCTTGAAAGCCTAGAGGAAGGACCATGGAGCCACACCAGCGACAGCACGCAGTCCAACTTGGTGCCTGCAGGCCAGCCAGCGTGGTCCTGGACCCTGGCGCTCTTCCAGAAGCTTTCCATTGCCCTGCCTGAGATACCCCTCCTGTCCCGGCCCCCACTGCTTTTTTCCTTCCTCACCTCTGTCCGGAGAGAAATTCCAGCGGAAGGTATGGGTGACACATCCACTTCTTTACAGGCGGCAGCATGGCAACTCCTGCAGAAAGGCCAGCAGAACCCCACTCACACCGGGCCACCCACAAAGCTGTGGCCCCTCACTCCCTCCCACCAGCACAGCCCCGAGACTGCTGACGGGGCAGAGAATATGGAGTCAGGCACAGCTTCAGGGGCTATTGCTGCCTGGAGCTCTGTTTATATTGACCTCAACGAGGCACACCTGGGGAGGGCGGGCCGGCAGGGTAAGGCTGCCCAGGTCAGCTAATCCACAACCCTCAGGGAATCACATTGTTGATAATGGACCCCGCTAAGGCAGAAGAGAAGCCAAGGGAAAAAAGGACACAATGCCATTTGCAGCACCGTAGATGAGTCTAGAAATAATCACGTGACTTGTAAGTCAGAAAGTGAAAGACACATATCCTATCATATCACTTATAGGTGTTACCTAAAAATGGATACCAGGGCAGATATTTCCATGGAGAAGGGCAATCACAGATTCATTAAACAAACTTATGGTTCACCAATGGAAAGGTGTGAGGATTGGTTTCATTACGATATCGGGGTTAACAGACATATACAAACACAGGTGACATATATAATCACCAAAGACCTACAGAATACCAAGAGAGGACTACTCAACATTCTGTCATAACGTACATGGGAAAAGGATCCCAAGAAGAACAGTCATCTGTATATGTGTAAAAGAACCACATCTTCCACACCTACAACAAGCCAAACATTGTAATCAAACTTGCTGTAATAAAAAATAAAAACTTAAATTAAAAACACGAACAAGAAGTAGTGAGACAAACGTGAGGGGCTTTCTCCTGCTACATTCCATTCTAAACTCCAATCTAGAACACCACTTCCACTGAGGCTCTCTTGCCCTAGTAACCAGATTTGGTAAGGGTGAACTGCTGGCACCTTGTGGCCGTTTCACACAAGAGCAGCTTTAATCCCAACGCTAATGGTCAGTTGATATTCAAAATCATTGCAGGCCTGTAAATGACACCTGCCCTGAAAACAAATCCTGGGGTCACATATCGACCACAAATTTCAAAGGACGTCCATATTTCAAAACGACCGTTTCAAAAGGCATATTTTACGCACATTAGTGTTCTGCTTCTTTTCCTTTCTTTCCTTTTTTGTTAAAAAACACGGGAATGGAAAAAGGCATCCCTCAGAATGGGCGAAAATCGTTGCAGACGAATCAATGGACAGAGGTTTAATCTCCAATATATATAAACAGCTCATGCAGCTTAATATTAAAAAAGCAAACAACCCAAAAAAAATGGGCAGAAGATCTAAAGAGACGTTTCTTCAAAGGAGACACAGAGATGGCCAAGTCGCACATGAAAAGCTGCTCAACAGGACTAATTATTAGAGAAATGCAAATCAAAACTACAATGAGGTATCACCTCACACCTGTTAGAATCGGCATCATCAGAAAATCTACAAACAACCAATTCTGGGGAGGGTGTGGACAAAAGGAGCCCTCTTCCACTATTGGTGGGAATGTAAATTGATACAGTCACTATGGAGAACACTATGGAGTTTCCTTAAAAAAATTAGAAATAGAATTACCATCTGATCCAGCAATCCCACTTCTGGGCATATACTCAGAGAAAACCGTATTTCAAAAAGGCACATTCACCACAATGTTCGTTGCAGCACTATTTACAATAGCCAGGTAATGGAAGCAACCTAAATGCCCACAGACAGATGAATGGATAAAGATGTGGTACATATATAAAATGTAATATTACTCAGCCATAAAAAGGAATGAAACTGGGTCATTTGTAGAGACATCGATGGATCGAGAGACTGTCATACAGAATGAAGTAAGTCAGAAAGATGAAACCAAATACTGTATATTAATGCATATATGTGGAACCTAAAAAATGGTACAGATGAACTGGTATGCAGGGAAGAAATAGAGACACAGAGGTAGAGAACAAACGTATGGACACCAAGTGTGGGAAGCCATGGGGTGGTGGTGGAGGGATGAGTTGGGAGATTGGGATTGACCTGTATACATGTATATGCATAAAATACATAACTAAAAATAACCTGCTGTATAAAAAAATAAAATTAAATTTCAAAATTTTAAAAAATAAAATTTAAAAATAAAAGAGAAAAAAGTTCTTCCCGTCTCACAGATGTATTTATAGGAATGAATTATTTCCATGCTTATATCTATAAATACATAAAAGAGGAATAAAATCTAACTTGAACCATAAAAGAAAAATAAAACCTGAACCCATGAGTTATACAGAGGAAAACCCTATCAGCGCACTTGCTCCAGCGGTAAACAATTCTGAAATTGGTCAGAGGTGGGAAACCATCTCCCATACAGCCAGCAACCCACCGTCCACGCAAGGAGCGTCCTCTTTGCAAAGCTGGGGGGCCGTGCCGAGGCATCTGTGAGTAAACGTGAGCTGAGCCCCAGGCCAGCTGCTGCTGAACTGTTCCCACCCTTTCCAGGTAAAACACCTGAATATGTACAAGGGCTTGAAAGCCTAGAGGAAGGACCGTGGAGCCACACCAGGGACAGCACGCAGGCCAACTTGGTGCCTGCAGGCCAGCCAGCGGGATCCTGGACCCTGGCGCTCTTCCAGAAGCTTTCCATTGCCCTGCCTGAGACACCCCTCCTGTCACGGCCCCCACTGCTTTTTTCCTTCCTCACCTCTGTCCGGAGAGAAATTCCAGCGGAAGGTATGGGTGACACATCCTCTTCTTTACAGGCGGCAGCCTGGCAACTCCTCTAGAAAGGCCAGCAGAACCCCACTCACACCGGGCCACCCACAAAGCTGTGGCCCCTCACTCCCTCCCACCAGCACAGCCCCGAGACTGCTGACGGGGAAGAGAATATGGAGTCAGGCACAGCTTCAGGGGCTATTGCTGCCTGGAGCGCTGTTTATATTGACCTCAACAAGGCACAGCTGGGGAGGTCGGGCCGGCAGGGTAAGGCTGCCCAGGTCAGCTAATCCACAACCCTCAGGGAATCACATTGGTGAAAATGGACCTCGCTAAGGCAGAAGAGAAGCCAAGGAAAAAAAGGACACAATGCCATTTGCAGCACCGTAAATGAGTCTAGAAGTAATCACGTGACTTGTAGTAAGTCAGAAAGTGAAAGACACATATCATATCATATCACTTATAGGTGTTACCTAAAAATGGATACCAGGGCAGATATTTCCACGGATTAGGGCAATCACAGATTCATTAAACAAACTTATGGTTCACCAATGGAAAGGTGTGAGGATTGGTTTCATTACGATATCGGGGTTAACAGACATATACAAACAAAGGTGACATATATAATCACCAAAGACCTACAGAACACCAAGAGAGGACTACTCAACATTCTGTCATAACGTACATGGGAAAAGGATCCCAAGAAGAACAGTCATCTGTATATGTGTTAAAGAACCACATCTTCCACACCTACAACAAGCCAAACATTGTAAACCAATTTGCTGTAATAAAAAATAAAAAATTAAATTAAAAACACGAACAAGAAGTAGTGAGACAAACGTGAGGGGCTTTCTCCTGGCACATTCCATTCTAAACTCCAATCTAGAACACCACTTCCCCTGAGGATCTCTTGCCCTAGTAACCAGATTTGGTAAGGGTGAACTGCTGCCACCTTGTGGCCGTTTCACACAACAGCAGCTTTAATCCCAACGCTAATGGTCAGTTGATATTCAAAATCATTGCAGGCCTGTAAATGACACCTGCCCTGAAAACAAATCCTGGGGTCACATATCGACCAAAAAATTCAAAGGACGTCCATATTTCAAAACGACCGTTTCAAAAGGCATATTTTACGCACATTAGTGTTCTGCTTCTTTTCCTTTCTTTCCTTTTTTGTTAAAAAACACGGGAATGGAAAAAGGCATCCCTCAGAATGGGCGAAAATCGTTGCAGACGAATCAATGGACAGAGGTTTAATCTCCAATATATATAAACAGCTCATGCAGCTTAATATTAAAAAAACAAACAACCCAAAAAAATGGGCAGAAGATCTAAAGAGACGTTTCTTCAAAGGAGACACAGAGATGGCCAAGACGCACATGAAAAGCTGCTCAACAGCACTAATTATTAGAGAAATGCAAATCAAAACTACAATGAGGTATCACCTCACACCTGATAGAATTGGCATCATCAGAAAATCTACAAACAACCAATTCTGGGGAGGGTGTGTACAAAAGGAGCCCTCTTGCAGTATTGGTGGGAATGTAAATTGATACAGTCCCTATGGAGAACAGTATGGAGTTTCCTTAAAAAAACTAGAAATAGAATTACCATCTGATCCAGCAATCCCACTTCTGGGCATATACCCAGAGAAAACCGTATTTCAAAAAGGCACATTCACCACAATGTTCGTTGCAGCACTATTTACAATAGCCAGGTAATGGAAGCAACCTAAATGCCCACAGACAGATGAATGGATAAAGATGTGGTACATATATAAAATGGAATATTACTCGGCCATAAAAAGGAATGAAACTGGGTCATCTGTAGAGACATCGATGGATCGAGAGACTGTCATACAGAATGAAGTAAGTCAGAAAGAGGAAAACAAATATTGTATATTAATGCATATATGTGGAGCCGAAAAATGGTACAGATGAACTGGTTTGCAGGGAAGAAATAAAGACAGAGAGGTAGAGAACAAACGTATGGACACCAAGTGTGGGAAGCCATGGGGTGGTGGTGGTGGGATGAGTTGGGAGTTTGGGATTGACCTGTATACATGTATATGCATAAAATACATAACTAATAATAACGTGCTGTATAAAAAAATAAATAAAATTTCAAAATTTTAAAAAATAAACTTTAAAAATAAAACAGAAAAAAGTTCTTCCCGTCACACAGATGTATTTATAGGAATGAATTATTTCCATGCTTATATCTATAAATACATAAAAGAGGAATAACATCTAAGTTGAAACATAAAAGAAAAAAAATGTGAACCCACGAGTTATACAGAGGAAAACCCTATCACGGCACTTGCTCCAGTGGTAAACAATTCTGAAATTGGTCAGAGGTGGGAAACCATCTCCCATACAGCCAGCAACCCAACCCCCACGCAAGGAGCGTCCTCATTGCAAAGCTGGGGGACCATGCCGAGGCATCTGTGAGTAAACGTGAGCTGAGCCCCAGGCCAGCTGCTGCTGAACTGTTCCCACCCTTTCCAGGTAAAACACCTGAATATGTACAAGGGCTTGAAAGCCTAGAGGAAGGACCGTGGAGCCACACCAGCGACAGCACGCAGTCCAACTTGGTGCCTGCAGGCCAGCCAGCGTGGTCCTGGACCCTGGCGCTCTTCCAGAAGCTTTCCATTGCCCTGCCTGAGATACCCCTCCTGTCCCGGCCCCCACTGCTTTTTTCCTTCCTCACCTCTGTCCGGAGAGAAATTCCAGCGGAAGGTATGGGTGACACATCCACTTCTTTACAGGCGGCAGCATGGCAACTCCTGCAGAAAGGCCAGCAGAACCCCACTCACACCGGGCCACCCACAAAGCTGTGGCCCCTCACTCCTTCCCACCAGCACAGCCCCGAGACTGCTGACGGGGCAGAGAATATGGAGTCAGGCACAGCTTCAGGGGCTATTGCTGCCTGGAGCTCTGTTTATATTGACCTCAACGAGGCACACCTGGGGAGGGCGGGCCGGCAGGGTAAGGCTGCCCAGGTCAGCTAATCCACAACCCTCAGGGAATCACATTGTTGAAAATGGACCCCGCTAAGGCAGAAGAGAAGCCAAGGGAAAAAAGGACACAATGCCATTTGCAGCACCGTAGATGAGTCTAGAAATAATCACGTGACTTGTAAGTCAGAAAGTGAAAGACACATATCCTATCATATCACTTATAGGTGTTACCTAAAAATGGATACCAGGGCAGATATTTCCACGGAGAAGGGCAATCACAGATTCATTAAACAAACTTATGGTTCACCAATGGAAAGGTGTGAGGATTGGTTTCATTACGATATCGGGGTTAACAGACATATACAAACACAGGTGACATATATAATCACCAAAGACCTACAGAATACCAAGAGAGGACTACTCAACATTCTGTCATAACGTACATGGGAAAAGGATCCCAAGAAGAACAGTCATCTGTATATGTGTAAAAGAACCACATCTTCCACACCTACAACAAGCCAAACATTGTAATCAAACTTGCTGTAATAAAAAATAAAAACTTAAATTAAAAACACGAACAAGAAGTAGTGAGACAAACGTGAGGGGCTTTCTCCTGCTACATTCCATTCTAAACTCCAATCTAGAACACCACTTCCACTGAGGCTCTCTTGCCCTAGTAACCAGATTTGGTAAGGGTGAACTGCTGCCACCTTGTGGCCGTTTCACACAAGAGCAGCTTTAATCCCAACGCTAATGGTCAGTTGATATTCAAAATCATTGCAGGCCTGTAAATGACACCTGCCCTGAAAACAAATCCTGGGGTCACATATCGACCAAAAATTTCAAAGGACGTCCATATTTCAAAACGACCGTTTCAAAAGGCATATTTTACGCACATTAGTGTTCTGCTTCTTTTCCTTTCTTTCCTTTTTTGTTAAAAAACACGGGAATGGAAAAAGGCATCCCTCAGAATGGGCGAAAATCGTTGCAGACGAATCAATGGACAGAGGTTTAATCTCCAATATATATAAACAGCTCATGCAGCTTAATATTAAAAAAGCAAACAACCCAAAAAAAATGGGCAGAAGATCTAAAGAGACGTTTCTTCAAAGGAGACACAGAGATGGCCAAGTCGCACATGAAAAGCTGCTCAACAGGACTAATTATTAGAGAAATGCAAATCAAAACTACAATGAGGTATCACCTCACACCTGTTAGAATCGGCATCATCAGAAAATCTACAAACAACCAATTCTGGGGAGGGTGTGGACAAAAGGAGCCCTCTTCCACTATTGGTGGGAATGTAAACTGATACAGTCACTATGGAGAACAGTATGGAGTTTCCTTAAAAAAATTAGAAATAGAATTACCATCTGATCCAGCAATCCCACTTCTGGGCATATACTCAGAGAAAACCGTATTTCAAAAAGGCACATTCACCACAATGTTCGTTGCAGCACTATTTACAATAGCCAGGTAATGGAAGCAACCTAAATGCCCACAGACAGATGAATGGATAAAGATGTGGTACATATATAAAATGTAATATTACTCAGCCATAAAAAGGAATGAAACTGGGTCATTTGTAGAGACATCGATGGATCGAGAGACTGTCATACAGAATGAAGTAAGTCAGAAAGATGAAACCAAATACTGTATATTAATGCATATATGTGGAACCTAAAAAATGGTACAGATGAACTGGTATGCAGGGAAGAAATAGAGACACCGAGGTAGAGAATAAACGTATGGACACCAAGTGTGGGAAGCCATGGGGTGGTGGTGGTGGGATGAGTTGGGAGATTGGGATTGACCTGTATACATGTATATGCATAAAATACATAACTAAAAATAACCTGCTGTATAAAAAAATAAAATTAAATTTCAAAATTTTAAAAAATAAAATTTAAAAATAAAAGAGAAAAAAGTTCTTCCCGTCTCACAGATGTATTTATAGGAATGAATTATTTCCATGCTTATATCTATAAATACATAAAAGAGGAATAAAATCTAACTTGAACCATAAAAGAAAAATAAAACCTGAACCCATGAGTTATACAGAGGAAAACCCTATCAGCGCACTTGCTCCAGCGGTAAACAATTCTGAAATTGGTCAGAGGTGGGAAACCATCTCCCATACAGCCAGCAACCCACCCCCCACGCAAGGAGTGTCCTCTTTGCAAAGCTGGGGGGCCGTGCCGAGGCATCTGTGAGTAAACGTGAGCTGAGCCCCAGGCCAGCTGCTGCTGAACTGTTCCCACCCTTTCCAGGTAAAACACCTGAATATGTACAAGGGCTTGAAAGCCTAGAGGAAGGACCGTGGAGCCACACCAGCGACAGCACGCAGGCCAACTTGGTGCCTGCAGGCCAGCCAGCAGGATCCTGGACCCTGGCGCTCTTCCAGAAGCTTTCCATTGCCCTGCCTGAGACACCCCTCCTGTCACGGCACCCACTGCTTTTTTCCTTCCTCACCTCTGTCCGGAGAGAAATTCCAGTGGAAGGTATGGGTGACACATCCTCTTCTTTACAGGCGGCAGCCTGGCAACTCCTCTAGAAAGGCCAGCAGAACCCCACTCACACCGGGCCACCCACAAAGCTGTGGCCCCTCACTCCCTCCCACCAGCACAGCCCCGAGACTGCTGACGGGGAAGAGAATATGGAGTCAGGCACAGCTTCAGGGGCTATTGCTGCCTGGAGCGCTGTTTATATTGACCTCAACAAGGCACAGCTGGGGAGGTCGGGCCGGCAGGGTAAGGCTGCCCAGGTCAGCTAATCCACAACCCTCAGGGAATCACTTTGGTGAAAATGGACCTCGCTAAGGCAGAAGAGAAGCCAAGGAAAAAAAGGACACAATGCCATTTGCAGCACCGTAAATGAGTCTAGAAGTAATCACGTGACTTGTAGTAAGTCAGAAAGTGAAAGACACATATCATATCATATCACTTATAGGTGTTACCTAAAAATGGATACCAGGGCAGATATTTCCACGGAGAAGGGCAATCACAGATTCATTAAACAAACTTATGGTTCACCAATGGAAAGGTGTGAGGATTGGTTTCATTACGATATTGGGGTTAACAGACATATACAAACACAGGTGACATATATAATCACCAAAGACCTACAGAATACCAAGAGAGGACTACTCAACATTCTGTCATAACGTACATGGGAAAAGGATCCCAGGAAGAACAGACATCTGTATATGTGTAAAATAACCACATCTTCCACACCTACAACAAGCCAAACATTGTAATCAAACTTGCTGTAATAAAAAATAAAAAAAATTAAATTAAAAACACGAACAAGAAGTAGTGAGACAAACGTGAGGGGCTTTCTCCTGGCACATTCCATTCTAAACTCCAATCTAGAACACCACTTCCACTGAGGCTCTCTTGCCCTAGTAACCAGATTTGGTAAGGGTGAACTGCTGCCACCTTGTGGCCGTTTCACACAACAGCAGCTTTAATCCCAGCGCTAATGGTCAGTTGATATTCAAAATCATTGCAGGCCTGTAAATGACACCTGCCCTGAAAACAAATCCTGGGGTCACATATCGACCAAAAATTTCAAAGGACGTCCATATTTCAAAACGACCGTTTCAAAAGGCACATTTTACGCACATTAGTGTTCTGCTTCTTTTCCTTTCTTTCCTTTTTTGTTAAAAAAAAACGGGAATGGAAAAAGGCATCCCTCAGAATGGGCAAAAATTGTTGCAGACGAATCAATGGACAGAGGTTTAATCTCCAATATATATAAACAGCTCATGCAGCTTAATATTAAAGAAACAAACAACCCAATACAAAAATGGGCAGAAGATCTAAAGAGACGTTTCTTCAAAGAAGACACGGAGATGGCCAAGACGCACATGAAAAGCTGCTCAACAGCACTAATTATTAGAGAAATGCAAATACAAACTACAATGAGGTATCACCTCACACCTGTTAGAATTGGCATCATCAGAAAATCTACAAACAACCAATTCTGGGGAGGGTGTGGACAAAAGGAGCCCTCTTCCACTATTGGTGGGAATGTAAATTGATACAGTCACTATGGAGAACAGTATGGATTTTCCTTAAAGAAACTAGAAATAGAATTACTATCTGATCCAGCAATCCCACTTCTGGGCATATACCCAGAGAAAACCGTAAATCAAAAAGGCACATTCACCACAATGTTCATTGCAGCACTATTTACAATAGCCAGGTAATGGAAGCAACCTAAATGCCCACAGACAGATGAATGGATAAAGATGTGGTACATATATAAAATGAAATATTACTCGGCCATAAAAAGGAATGAAACTTGGTCATTTGTAGAGACATCGATGGATCAAGAGACTGTCATACAGAATGAAGTCAGAAAGAGGAAACCAAATACTGTATATTAAGGCATATATGTGGAACCTAAAAAATGGTACAGATGAACTGGTTTGCAGCGAAGAAATAGAGACACAGAGGTAGAGAACAAACGTATGGACACCAAGTGTGGGAAGCCATGGGGTGGTGGTGTTGGGATGAGTTGGGAGATTGGGATTGACCTGTATACATGTATATGCATAAAATACATAACTAAAAATAACCTGCTGTATAAAAAAATAAAATTAAATTTCAAAATTTTAAAAAATAAAATTTAAAAATAAAAGAGAAAAAAGTTCTTCCCGTCTCACAGATGTATTTATAGGAATGTATTATTTCCATGTTTATATCTATAAATACATAAAAGAGGAATAAAATCTAACTTGAACCATAAAAGAAAAATAAAACCTGAACCCATGAGTTATACAGAGGAAAACCCTATCAGCGCACTTGCTCCAGCGGTAAACAATTCTGAAATTGGTCAGAGGTGGGAAACCATCTCCCATACAGCCAGCAACCCACCCCCCACGCAAGGAGTGTCCTCTTTGCAAAGCTGGGGGGCCGTGCCGAGGCATCTGTGAGTAAACGTGAGCTGAGCCCCAGGCCAGCTGCTGCTGAACTGTTCCCACCCTTTCCAGGTAAAACACCTGAATATGTACAAGGGCTTGAAAGCCTAGAGGAAGGACCGTGGAGCCACACCAGCGACAGCACGCAGGCCAACTTGGTGCCTGCAGGCCAGCCAGCAGGATCCTGGACCCTGGCGCTCTTCCAGAAGCTTTCCATTGCCCTGCCTGAGACACCCCTCCTGTCACGGCCCCCACTGCTTTTTTCCTTCCTCACCTCTGTCCGGAGAGAAATTCCAGTGGAAGGTATGGGTGACACATCCTCTTCTTTACAGGCGGCAGCCTGGCAACTCCTCTAGAAAGGCCAGCAGAACCCCACTCACACCGGGCCACCCACAAAGCTGTGGCCCCTCACTCCCTCCCACCAGCACAGCCCCGAGACTGCTGACGGGGAAGAGAATATGGAGTCAGGCACAGCTTCAGGGGCTATTGCTGCCTGGAGCGCTGTTTATATTGACCTCAACAAGGCACAGCTGGGGAGGTCGGGCCGGCAGGGTAAGGCTGCCCAGGTCAGCTAATCCACAACCCTCAGGGAATCACTTTGGTGAAAATGGACCTCGCTAAGGCAGAAGAGAAGCCAAGGAAAAAAAGGACACAATGCCATTTGCAGCACCGTAAATGAGTCTAGAAGTAATCACGTGACTTGTAGTAAGTCAGAAAGTGAAAGACACATATCATATCATATCACTTATAGGTGTTACCTAAAAATGGATACCAGGGCAGATATTTCCACGGAGAAGGGCAATCACAGATTCATTAAACAAACTTATGGTTCACCAATGGAAAGGTGTGAGGATTGGTTTCATTACGATATTGGGGTTAACAGACATATACAAACACAGGTGACATATATAATCACCAAAGACCTACAGAATACCAAGAGAGGACTACTCAACATTCTGTCATAACGTACATGGGAAAAGGATCCCAGGAAGAACAGACATCTGTATATGTGTAAAATAACCACATCTTCCACACCTACAACAAGCCAAACATTGTAATCAAACTTGCTGTAATAAAAAATAAAAAAAATTAAATTAAAAACACGAACAAGAAGTAGTGAGACAAACGTGAGGGGCTTTCTCCTGGCACATTCCATTCTAAACTCCAATCTAGAACACCACTTCCACTGAGGCTCTCTTGCCCTAGTAACCAGATTTGGTAAGGGTGAACTGCTGCCACCTTGTGGCCGTTTCACACAACAGCAGCTTTAATCCCAGCGCTAATGGTCAGTTGATATTCAAAATCATTGCAGGCCTGTAAATGACACCTGCCCTGAAAACAAATCCTGGGGTCACATATCGACCAAAAATTTCAAAGGACGTCCATATTTCAAAACGACCGTTTCAAAAGGCACATTTTACGCACATTAGTGTTCTGCTTCTTTTCCTTTCTTTCCTTTTTTGTTAAAAAAAAACGGGAATGGAAAAAGGCATCCCTCAGAATGGGCAAAAATTGTTGCAAACGAATCAATGGACAGAGGTTTTATCTCCAATATATATAAAGAGCTCATGCAGCTTAATATTAAAGAAACAAACAACCCAATACAAAAATGGGCAGAAGATCTAAAGAGACGTTTCTTCAAAGAAGACACGGAGATGGCCAAGACGCACATGAAAAGCTGCTCAACAGCACTAATTATTAGAGAAATGCAAATACAAACTACAATGAGGTATCACCTCACACCTGTTAGAATTGGCATCATCAGAAAATCTACAAACAACCAATTCTGGGGAGGGTGTGGACAAAAGGAGCCCTCTTCCACTATTGGTGGGAATGTAAATTGATACAGTCACTATGGAGAACAGTATGGATTTTCCTTAAAGAAACTAGAAATAGAATTACTATCTGATCCAGCAATCCCACTTCTGGGCATATACCCAGAGAAAACCGTAAATCAAAAAGGCACATTCACCACAATGTTCATTGCAGCACTATTTACAATAGCCAGGTAATGGAAGCAACCTAAATGCCCACAGACAGATGAATGGATAAAGATGTGGTACATATATAAAATGAAATATTACTCGGCCATAAAAAGGAATGAAACTTGGTCATTTGTAGAGACATCGATGGATCAAGAGACTGTCATACAGAATGAAGTCAGAAAGAGGAAACCAAATACTGTATATTAAGGCATATATGTGGAACCTAAAAAATGGTACAGATGAACTGGTTTGCAGCGAAGAAATAGAGACACAGAGGTAGAGAACAAACGTATGGACACCAAGTGTGGGAAGCCATGGGGTGGTGGTGGTGGGATGAGTTGGGAGATTGGGATTGACCTGTATACATGTATATGCATAAAATACATAACTAAAAATAACCTGCTGTATAAAAAAATAAAATTAAATTTCAAAATTTTAAAAAATAAAATTTAAAAATAAAAGAGAAAAAAGTTCTTCCCGTCTCACAGATGTATTTATAGGAATGTATTATTTCCATGCTTATATCTATAAATACATAAAAGAGGAATAAAATCTAACTTGAACCATAAAAGAAAAATAAAACCTGAACCCATGAGTTATACAGAGGAAAACCCTATCAGCGCACTTGCTCCAGCGGTAAACAATTCTGAAATTGGTCAGAGGTGGGAAACCATCTCCCATACAGCCAGCAACCCACCGCCCACGCAAGGAGCGTCCTCTTTGCAAAGCTGTGGGGCCGTGCCGAGGCATCTGTGCGTAAACGTGAGCTGAGCCCCAGGCCAGCTGCTGCTGAACTTTTCCCACCCTTTCCAGGTAAAACACCTGAATATGTACAAGGTCTTGAAAGCCTAGAGGAAGGACCGTGGAGCCACACCAGCGACAGCACGCAGGCCAACTTGGTGCCTGCAGGCCAGCCAGCGGGATCCTGGACCCTGGCGCTCTTCCAGAAGCTTTCCATTGCCCTGCCTGAGATACCCCTCCTGTCACGGCCCCCACTGCTTTTTTCCTTCCTCACCTCTGTCCGGAGAGAAATTCCAGCGGAAGGTATGGGTGACACATCCTCTTCTTTACAGGCGGCAGCCTGGCAACTCCTCTAGAAAGGCCAGCAGAACCCCACTCACACCGGGCCACCCACAAAGCTGTGGCCCCTCACTCCCTCCCACCAGCACAGCCCCGAGACTGCTGACGGGGAAGAGAATATGGAGTCAGGCACAGCTTCAGGGGCTATTGCTGCCTGGAGCTCTGTTTATATTGACCTCAACGAGGCACACCTGGGGAGGGCGGGCCGGCAGGGTAAGGCTGCCCAGGTCAGCTAATCCACAACCCTCAGGGAATCACATTGTTGAAAATGGACCCCGCTAAGGCAGAAGAGAAGCCAAGGGAAAAAAGGACACAATGCCATTTGCAGCACCGTAGATGAGTCTAGAAGTAATCACGTGACTTGTAGTAAGTCAGAAAGTGAAAGACACATATCATATCATATCACTTATAGGTGTTACCTAAAAATGGATACCAGGGCAGATATTTCCACGGATTAGGGCAATCACAGATTCATTAAACAAACTTATGGTTCACCAATGGAAAGGTGTGAGGATTGGTTTCATTACGATATCGGGGTTAACAGACATATACAAACAAAGGTGACATATATAATCACCAAAGACATACAGAACACCAAGAGAGGACTACTCAACATTCTGTCATAACGTACATGGGAAAAGGATCCCAAGAAGAACAGTCATCTGTATATGTGTAAAAGAACCACATCTTCCACACCTACAACAAGCCAAACATTGTAATCAAACTTGCTGTAATAAAAAATAAAAAATTAAATTAAAATCACGAACAAGAAGTAGTGAGACAAACGTGAGGGGCTTTCTCCTGGCACATTCCATTCTAAACTCCAATCTAGAACACCACTTCCACTGAGGCTCTCTTGCCCTAGTAACCAGATTTGGTAAGGGTGAACTGCTGCCACCTTGTGGCCGTTTCACACAACAGCAGCTTTAATCCCAACGCTAATGTTCAGTTGATATTCAAAATCATTGCAGGCCTGTAAATGACACCTGCCCTGAAAACAAATCCTGGGGTCACATATCGACCAAAAAATTCAAAGGACGTCCATATTTCAAAACGACCGTTACAAAAGGCATATTTTACGCACATTAGTGTTCTGCTTCTTTTCCTTTCTTTCCTTTTTTGTTAAAAAACACGGGAATGGAAAAAGGCATCCCTCAGAATGGGCGAAAATCGTTGCAGACGAATCAATGGACAGAGGTTTAATCTCCAATATATATAAACAGCTCATGCAGCTTAATATTAAAAAAACAAACAACCCAAAAAAATGGGCAGAAGATCTAAAGAGACGTTTCTTCAAAGGAGACACAGAGATGGCCAAGACGCACATGAAAAGCTGCTCAACAGCACTAATTATTAGAGAAATGCAAATCAAAACTACAATGAGGTATCACCTCACACCTGATAGAATCGGCATCATCAGAAAATCTACAAACAACCAATTCTGGGGAGGGTGTGGACAAAAGGAGCCCTCTTGCAGTATTGGTGGGAATGTAAATTGATACAGTCCCTATGGAGAACAGTATGGAGTTTCCTTAAAAAAACTAGAAATAGAATTACCATCTGATCCAGCAATCCCACTTCTGGGCATATACCCAGAGAAAACCGTATTTCAAAAAGGCACATTCACCACAATGTTCGTTGCAGCACTATTTACAATAGCCAGGTAATGGAAGCAACCTAAATGCCCACAGACAGATGAATGGATAAAGATGTGGTACATATATAAAATGGAATATTACTCGGCCATAAAATGGAATGAAACTGGGTCATCTGTAGAGACATCGATGGATCGAGAGACTGTCATACAGAATGAAGTAAGTCAGAAAGAGGAAAACAAATATTGTATATTAATGCATATATGTGGAGCCGAAAAATGGTACAGATGAACTGGTTTGCAGGGAAGAAATAGAGACACAGAGGTAGAGAACAAACGTATGGACACCAAGTGTGGGAAGCCATGGGGTGGTGGTGGTGGGATGAGTTGGGAGTTTGGGATTGACCTGTATACATGTATATGCATAAAATACATAACTAATAATAACGTGCTGTATAAAAAAATAAATAAAATTTCAAAATTTTAAAAAATAAACTTTAAAAATAAAACAGAAAAAAGTTCTTCCTGTCACACAGATGTATTTATAGGAATGAATTATTTCCATGCTTATATCTATAAATACATAAAAGAGGAATAACATCTAAGTTGAAACATAAAAGAAAAAAAATGTGAACCCACGAGTTATACAGAGGAAAACCCTATCACGGCACTTGCTCCAGTGGTAAACAATTCTGAAATTGGTCAGAGGTGGGGAACCATCTCCCATACAGCCAGCAACCCAACCCCCACGCAAGGAGCGTCCTCATTGCAAAGCTGGGGGACCATGCCGAGGCATCTGTGAGTAAACGTGAGCTGAGCCCCAGGCCAGCTGCTGCTGAACTGTTCCCACCCTTTCCAGGTAAAACACCTGAATATGTACAAGGGCTTGAAAGCCTAGAGGAAGAACCATGGATCCACACCAGCGACAGCACGCAGTCCAACTTGGTGCCTGCAGGCCAGCCAGCAGGATCCTGGACCCTGGCGCTCTTCCAGAAGCTTTCCATTGCCCTGCCTGAGATACCCCTCCTGTCCCGGCCCCCACTGCTTTTTTCCTTCCTTACCTCTGTCCGGAGAGAAATTCCAGCAGAAGGTATGGGTGACACATCCACTTCTTTACAGGCGGCAGCATGGCAACTCCTGCAGAAAGGCCAGCAGAACCCCACTCACACCGGGCCACCCACAAAGCTGTGGCCCCTCACTCCCTCCCACCAGCACAGCCCCGAGACTGCTGACGGGGCAGAGAATATGGAGTCAGGCACAGCTTCAGGGGCTATTGCTGCCTGGAGCTCTGTTTATATTGACCTCAACGAGGCACACCTGGGGAGGGCGGGCCGGCAGGGTAAGGCTGCCCAGGTCAGCTAATCCACAACCCTCAGGGAATCACATTGTTGAAAATGGACCCCGCTAAGGCAGAAGAGAAGCCAAGGGAAAAAAGGACACAATGCCATTTGCAGCACCGTAGATGAGTCTAGAAATAATCAGGTGACTTGTAAGTCAGAAAGTGAAAGACACATATCCTATCATATCACTTATAGGTGTTACCTAAAAATGGATACCAGGGCAGATATTTCCACGGAGAAGGGCAATCACAGATTCATTAAACAAACTTATGGTTCACCAATGGAAAGGTGTGAGGATTGGTTTCATTACGATATCGGGGTTAACAGACATATACAAACACAGGTGACATATATAATCACCAAAGACCTACAGAATACCAAGAGAGGACTACTCAACATTCTGTCATAACGTACATGGGAAAAGGATCCCAAGAAGAACAGTCATCTGTATATGTGTAAAAGAACCACATCTTCCACACCTACAACAAGCCAAACATTGTAATCAAACTTGCTGTAATAAAAAATAAAAACTTAAATTAAAAACACGAACAAGAAGTAGTGAGACAAACGTGAGGGGCTTTCTCCTGCTACATTCCATTCTAAACTCCAATCTAGAACACCACTTCCACTGAGGCTCTCTTGCCCTATTAACCAGATTTGGTAAGGGTGAACTGCTGCCACCTTGTGGCCGTTTCACACAAGAGCAGCTTTAATCCCAACGCTAATGGTCAGTTGATATTCAAAATCATTGCAGGCCTGTAAATGACACCTGCCCTGAAAACAAATCCTGGGGTCACATATCGACCAAAAATTTCAAAGGACGTCCATATTTCAAAACGACCGTTTCAAAAGGCATATTTTACGCACATTAGTGTTCTGCTTCTTTTCCTTTCTTTCCTTTTTTGTTAAAAAACACGGGAATGGAAAAAGGCATCCCTCAGAATGGGCGAAAATCGTTGCAGACGAATCAATGGACAGAGGTTTAATCTCCAATATATATAAACAGCTCATGCAGCTTAATATTAAAAAAGCAAACAACCCCAAAAAAATGGGCAGAAGATCTAAAGAGACGTTTCTTCAAAGGAGACACAGAGATGGCCAAGTCGCACATGAAAAGCTGCTCAACAGGACTAATTATTAGAGAAATGCAAATCAAAACTACAATGAGGTATCACCTCACACCTGTTAGAATCGGCATCATCAGAAAATCTACAAACAACCAATTCTGGGGAGGGTGTGGGCAAAAGGAGCCCTCTTCCACTATTGGTGGGAATGTAAATTGATACAGTCACTATGGAGAACACTATGGAGTTTCCTTAAAAAAATTAGAAATAGAATTACCATCTGATCCAGCAATCCCACTTCTGGGCATATACTCAGAGAAAACCGTATTTCAAAAAGGCACATTCACCACAATGTTCGTTGCAGCACTATTTACAATAGCCAGGTAATGGAAGCAACCTAAATGCCCACAGACAGATGAATGGATAAAGATGTGGTACATATATAAAATGTAATATTACTCAGCCATAAAAAGGAATGAAACTGGGTCATTTGTAGAGACATCGATGGATCGAGAGACTGTCATACAGAATGAAGTAAGTCAGAAAGATGAAACCAAATACTGTATATTAATGCATATATGTGGAACCTAAAAAATGGTACAGATGAACTGGTATGCAGGGAAGAAATAGAGACACAGAGGTAGAGAACAAACGTATGGACACCAAGTGTGGGAAGCCATGGGGTGGTGGTGGTGGGATGAGTTGGGAGATTGGGATTGACCTGTATACATGTATATGCATAAAATACATAACTAAAAATAACCTGCTGTATAAAAAAATAAAATTAAATTTCAAAATTTTAAAAAATAAAATTTAAAAATAAAAGAGAAAAAAGTTCTTCCCGTCTCACAGATGTATTTATAGGAATGAATTATTTCCATGCTTATATCTATAAATACATAAAAGAGGAATAAAATCTAACTTGAACCATAAAAGAAAAATAAAACCTGAACCCATGAGTTATACAGAGGAAAACCCTATCAGCGCACTTGCTCCAGCGGTAAACAATTCTGAAATTGGTCAGAGGTGGGAAACCATCTCCCATACAGCCAGCAACCCACCGCCCACGCAAGGAGCGTCCTCTTTGCAAAGCTGGGGGGCCGTGCCGAGGCATCTGTGAGTAAACGTGAGCTGAGCCCCAGGCCAGCTGCTGCTGAACTGTTCCCACCCTTTCCAGGTAAAACACCTGAATATGTACAAGGTCTTGAAAGCCTAGAGGAAGGACCGTGGAGCCACACCAGCGACAGCACGCAGGCCAACTTGGTGCCTGCAGGCCAGCCAGCGGGATCCTGGACCCTGGCGCTCTTCCAGAAGCTTTCCATTGCCCTGCCTGAGATACCCCTCCTGTCACGGCCCCCACTGCTTTTTTCCTTCCTCACCTCTGTCCGGAGAGAAATTCCAGCGGAAGGTATGGGTGACACATCCTCTTCTTTACAGGCGGCAGCCTGGCAACTCCTCTAGAAAGGCCAGCAGAACCCCACTCACACCGGGCCACCCACAAAGCTGTGGCCCCTCACTCCCTCCCACCAGCACAGCCCCGAGACTGCTGACGGGGCAGAGAATATGGAGTCAGGCACAGCTTCAGGGGCTATTGCTGCCTGGAGCTCTGTTTATATTGACCTCAACGAGGCACACCTGGGGAGGGCGGGCCGGCAGGGTAAGGCTGCCCAGGTCAGCTAATCCACAACCCTCAGGGAATCACATTGTTGAAAATGGACCCCGCTAAGGCAGAAGAGAAGCCAAGGGAAAAAAGGACACAATGCCATTTGCAGCACCATAGATGAGTCTAGAAGTAATCACGTGACTTGTAGTAAGTCAGAAAGTGAAAGACACATATCATATCATATCACTTATAGGTGTTACCTAAAAATGGATACCAGGGCAGATATTTCCACGGATTAGGGCAATCACAGATTCATTAAACAAACTTATGGTTCACCAATGGAAAGGTGTGAGGATTGGTTTCATTACGATATCGGGGTTAACAGACATATACAAACAAAGGTGACATATATAATCACCAAAGACCTACAGAACACCAAGAGAGGACTACTCAACATTCTGTCATAACGTACATGGGAAAAGGATGCCAAGAAGAACAGTCATCTGTATATGTGTTAAAGAACCACATCTTCCACACCTACAACAAGCCAAACATTGTAATCAAATTTGCTGTAATAAAAAATAAAAAATTAAATTAAAAACACGAACAAGAAGTAGTGAGACAAACGTGAGGGGCTTTCTCCTGGCACATTCCATTCTAAACTCCAATCTAGAACACCACTTCCCCTGAGGATCTCTTGCCCTAGTAACCAGATTTGGTAAGGGTGAACTGCTGCCACCTTGTGGCCGTTTCACACAACAGCAGCTTTAATCCCAACGCTAATGGTCAGTTGATATTCAAAATCATTGCAGGCCTGTAAATGACACCTGCCCTGAAAACAAATCCTGGGGTCACATATCGACCAAAAATTTCAAAGGACGTCCATATTTCAAAACGACCGTTTCAAAAGGCATATTTTACGCACATTAGTGTTCTGCTTCTTTTCCTTTCTTTCCTTTTTTGTTAAAAAACACGGGAATGGAAAAAGGCATCCCTCAGAATGGGCGAAAATCGTTGCAGACGAATCAATGGACAGAGGTTTAATCTCCAATATATATAAACAGCTCATGCAGCTTAATATTAAAAAAGCAAACAACCCCAAAAAAATGGGCAGAAGATCTAAAGAGACGTTTCTTCAAAGGAGACACAGAGATGGCCAAGTCGCACATGAAAAGCTGCTCAACAGGACTAATTATTAGAGAAATGCAAATCAAAACTACAATGAGGTATCACCTCACACCTGTTAGAATCGGCATCATCAGAAAATCTACAAACAACCAATTCTGGGGAGGGTGTGGACAAAAGGAGCCCTCTTCCACTTTTGGTGGGAATGTAAACTGATGCAGTCACTATGGAGAACACTATGGAGTTTCCTTAAAAAAATTAGAAATAGAATTACCATCTGATCCAGCAATCCCACTTCTGGGCATATACTCAGAGAAAACCGTATTTCAAAAAGGCACATTCACCACAATGTTCGTTGCAGCACTATTTACAATAGCCAGGTAATGGAAGCAACCTAAATGCCCACAGACAGATGAATGGATAAAGATGTGGTACATATATAAAATGTAATATTACTCAGCCATAAAAAGGAATGAAACTGGGTCATTTGTAGAGACATCGATGGATCGAGAGACTGTCATACAGAATGAAGTAAGTCAGAAAGATGAAACCAAATACTGTATATTAATGCATATATGTGGAACCTAAAAAATGGTACAGATGAACTGGTATGCAGGGAAGAAATAGAGACACAGAGGTAGAGAACAAACGTATGGACACCAAGTGTGGGAAGCCATGGGGTGGTGGTGGTGGGATTTGTTGGGAGATTGGGATTGACCTGTATACATGTATATGCATAAAATACATAACTAAAAATAACCTGCTGTATAAAAAAATAAAATTAAATTTCAAAATTTTAAAAAATAAAATTTAAAAATAAAAGAGAAAAAAGTTCTTCCCGTCTCACAGATGTATTTATAGGAATGAATTATTTCCATGCTTATATCTATAAATACATAAAAGAGGAATAAAATCTAACTTGAACCATAAAAGAAAAATAAAACCTGAACCCATGAGTTATACAGAGGAAAACCCTATCAGCGCACTTGCTCCAGCGGTAAACAATTCTGAAATTGGTCAGAGGTGGGAAACCATCTCCCATACAGCCAGCAACCCACCGCCCACGCAAGGAGCGTCCTCTTTGCAAAGCTGGGGGGCCGTGCCGAGGCATCTGTGAGTAAACGTGAGCTGAGCCCCAGGCCAGCTGCTGCTGAACTGTTCCCACCCTTTCCAGGTAAAACACCTGAATATGTACAAGGTCTTGAAAGCCTAGAGGAAGGACCGTGGAGCCACACCAGCGACAGCACGCAGGCCAACTTGGTGCCTGCAGGCCAGCCAGCGGGATCCTGGACCCTGGCGCTCTTCCAGAAGCTTTCCATTGCCCTGCCTGAGATACCCCTCCTGTCACGGCCCCCACTGCTTTTTTCCTTCCTCACCTCTGTCCGGAGAGAAATTCCAGCGGAAGGTATGGGTGACACATCCTCTTCTTTACAGGCGGCAGCCTGGCAACTCCTCTAGAAAGGCCAGCAGAACCCCACTCACACCGGGCCACCCACAAAGCTGTGGCCCCTCACTCCCTCCCACCAGCACAGACCCGAGACTGCTGACGGGGCAGAGAATATGGAGTCAGGCACAGCTTCAGGGGCTATTGCTGCCTGGAGCTCTGTTTATATTGACCTCAACGAGGCACACCTGGGGAGGGCGGGCCGGCAGGGTAAGGCTGCCCAGGTCAGCTAATCCACAACCCTCAGGGAATCACATTGTTGAAAATGGACCCCGCTAAGGCAGAAGAGAAGCCAAGGGAAAAAAGGACACAATGCCATTTGCAGCACCGTAGATGAGTCTAGAAGTAATCACGTGACTTGTAGTAAGTCAGAAAGTGAAAGACACATATCATATCATATCACTTATAGGTGTTACCTAAAAATGGATACCAGGGCAGATATTTCCACGGATTAGGGCAATCACAGATTCATTAAACAAACTTATGGTTCACCAATGGAAAGGTGTGAGGATTGGTTTCATTACGATATCGGGGTTAACAGACATATACAAACAAAGGTGACATATATAATCACCAAAGACCTACAGAACACCAAGAGAGGACTACTCAACATTCTGTCATAACGTACATGGGAAAAGGATCCCAAGAAGAACAGTCATCTGTATATGTGTTAAAGAACCACATCTTCCACACCTACAACAAGCCAAACATTGTAATCAAATTTGCTGTAATAAAAAATAAAAAATTAAATTAAAAACACGAACAAGAAGTAGTGAGACAAACGTGAGGGGCTTTCTCCTGGCACATTCCATTCTAAACTCCAATCTAGAACACCACTTCCCCTGAGGATCTCTTGCCCTAGTAACCAGATTTGGTAAGGGTGAACTGCTGCCACCTTGTGGCCGTTTCACACAACAGCAGCTTTAATCCCAACGCTAATGGTCAGTTGATATTCAAAATCATTGCAGGCCTGTAAATGACACCTGCCCTGAAAACAAATCCTGGGGTCACATATCGACCAAAAATTTCAAAGGACGTCCATATTTCAAAACGACCGTTTCAAAAGGCATATTTTACGCACATTAGTGTTCTGCTTCTTTTCCTTTCTTTCCTTTTTTGTTAAAAAACACGGGAATGGAAAAAGGCATCCCTCAGAATGGGCGAAAATCGTTGCAGACGAATCAATGGACAGAGGTTTAATCTCCAATATATATAAACAGCTCATGCAGCTTAATATTAAAAAAGCAAACAACCCCAAAAAAATGGGCAGAAGATCTAAAGAGACGTTTCTTCAAAGGAGACACAGAGATGGCCAAGTCGCACATGAAAAGCTGCTCAACAGGACTAATTATTAGAGAAATGCAAATCAAAACTACAATGAGGTATCACCTCACACCTGTTAGAATCGGCATCATCAGAAAATCTACAAACAACCAATTCTGGGGAGGGTGTGGACAAAAGGAGCCCTCTTCCACTATTGGTGGGAATGTAAACTGATACAGTCACTATGGAGAACACTATGGAGTTTCCTTAAAAAAATTAGAAATAGAATTACCATCTGATCCAGCAATCCCACTTCTGGGCATATACTCAGAGAAAACCGTATTTCAAAAAGGCACATTCACCACAATGTTCGTTGCAGCACTATTTACAATAGCCAGGTAATGGAAGCAACCTAAATGCCCACAGACAGATGAATGGATAAAGATGTGGTACATATATAAAATGTAATATTACTCAGCCATAAAAAGGAATGAAACTGGGTCATTTGTAGAGACATCGATGGATCGAGAGACTGTCATACAGAATGAAGTAAGTCAGAAAGATGAAACCAAATACTGTATATTAATGCATATATGTGGAACCTAAAAAATGGTACAGATGAACTGGTATGCAGGGAAGAAATAGAGACACAGAGGTAGAGAACAAACGTATGGACACCAAGTGTGGGAAGCCATGGGGTGGTGGTGGTGGGATGAGTTGGGAGATTGGGATTGACCTGTATACATGTATATGCATAAAATACATAACTAAAAATAACCTGCTGTATAAAAAAATAAAATTAAATTTCAAAATTTTAAAAAATAAAATTTAAAAATAAAAGAGAAAAAAGTTCTTCCCGTCTCACAGATGTATTTATAGGAATGAATTATTTCCATGCTTATATCTATAAATACATAAAAGAGGAATAAAATCTAACTTGAACCATAAAAGAAAAATAAAACCTGAACCCATGAGTTATACAGAGGAAAACCCTATCAGCGCACTTGCTCCAGCGGTAAACAATTCTGAAATTGGTCAGAGGTGGGAAACCATCTCCCATACAGCCAGCAACCCACCGCCCACGCAAGGAGCGTCCTCTTTGCAAAGCTGGGGGGCCGTGCCGAGGCATCTGTGAGTAAACGTGAGCTGAGCCCCAGGCCAGCTGCTGCTGAACTGTTCCCACCCTTTCCAGGTAAAACACCTGAATATGTACAAGGTCTTGAAAGCCTAGAGGAAGGACCGTGGAGCCACACCAGCGACAGCACGCAGGCCAACTTGGTGCCTGCAGGCCAGCCAGCGGGATCCTGGACCCTGGCGCTCTTCCAGAAGCTTTCCATTGCCCTGCCTGAGATACCCCTCCTGTCACGGCCCCCACTGCTTTTTCCCTTCCTCACCTCTGTCCGGAGAGAAATTCCAGCGGAAGGTATGGGTGACACATCCTCTTCTTTACAGGCGGCAGCCTGGCAACTCCTCTAGAAAGGCCAGCAGAACCCCACTCACACCGGGCCACCCACAAAGCTGTGGCCCCTCACTCCCTCCCACCAGCACAGCCCCGAGACTGCTGACGGGGCAGAGAATATGGAGTCAGGCACAGCTTCAGGGGCTATTGCTGCCTGGAGCTCTGTTTATATTGACCTCAACGAGGCACACCTGGGGAGGGCGGGCCGGCAGGGTAAGGCTGCCCAGGTCAGCTAATCCACAACCCTCAGGGAATCACATTGTTGAAAATGGACCCCGCTAAGGCAGAAGAGAAGCCAAGGGAAAAAAGGACACAATGCCATTTGCAGCACCGTAGATGAGTCTAGAAGTAATCACGTGACTTGTAGTAAGTCAGAAAGTGAAAGACACATATCATATCATATCACTTATAGGTGTTACCTAAAAATGGATACCAGGGCAGATATTTCCACGGATTAGGGCAATCACAGATTCATTAAACAAACTTATGGTTCACCAATGGAAAGGTGTGAGGATTGGTTTCATTACGATATCGGGGTTAACAGACATATACAAACAAAGGTGACATATATAATCACCAAAGACCTACAGAACACCAAGAGAGGACTACTCAACATTCTGTCATAACGTACATGGGAAAAGGATCCCAAGAAGAACAGTCATCTGTATATGTGTTAAAGAACCACATCTTCCACACCTACAACAAGCCAAACATTGTAATCAAATTTGCTGTAATAAAAAATAAAAAATTAAATTAAAAACACGAACAAGAAGTAGTGAGACAAACGTGAGGGGCTTTCTCCTGGCACATTCCATTCTAAACTCCAATCTAGAACACCACTTCCCCTGAGGATCTCTTGCCCTAGTAACCAGATTTGGTAAGGGTGAACTGCTGCCACCTTGTGGCCGTTTCACACAACAGCAGCTTTAATCCCAACGCTAATGGTCAGTTGATATTCAAAATCATTGCAGGCCTGTAAATGACACCTGCCCTGAAAACAAATCCTGGGGTCACATATCGACCACAAATTTCAAAGGACGTCCATATTTCAAAACGACCGTTTCAAAAGGCATATTTTACGCACATTAGTGTTCTGCTTCTTTTCCTTTCTTTCCTTTTTTGTTAAAAAACACGGGAATGGAAAAAGGCATCCCTCAGAATGGGCGAAAATCGTTGCAGACGAATCAATGGACAGAGGTTTAATCTCCAATATATATAAACAGCTCATGCAGCTTAATATTAAAAAAGCAAACAACCCAAAAAAAATGGGCAGAAGATCTAAAGAGACGTTTCTTCAAAGGAGACACAGAGATGGCCAAGTCGCACATGAAAAGCTGCTCAACAGGACTAATTATTAGAGAAATGCAAATCAAAACTACAATGAGGTATCACCTCACACCTGTTAGAATCGGCATCATCAGAAAATCTACAAACAACCAATTCTGGGGAGGGTGTGGACAAAAGGAGCCCTCTTCCACTATTGGTGGGAATGTAAACTGATACAGTCACTATGGAGAACAGTATGGAGTTTCCTTAAAAAAATTAGAAATAGAATTACCATCTGATCCAGCAATCCCACTTCTGGGCATATACTCAGAGAAAACCGTATTTCAAAAAGGCACATTCACCACAATGTTCGTTGCAGCACTATTTACAATAGCCAGGTAATGGAAGCAACCTAAATGCCCACAGACAGATGAATGGATAAAGATGTGGTACATATATAAAATGTAATATTACTCAGCCATAAAAAGGAATGAAACTGGGTCATTTGTAGAGACATCGATGGATCGAGAGACTGTCATACAGAATGAAGTAAGTCAGAAAGATGAAACCAAATACTGTATATTAATGCATATATGTGGAACCTAAAAAATGGTACAGATGAACTGGTATGCAGGGAAGAAATAGAGACACAGAGGTAGAGAACAAACGTATGGACACCAAGTGTGGGAAGCCATGGGGTGGTGGTGGTGGGATGAGTTGGGAGATTGGGATTGACCTGTATACATGTATATGCATAAAATACATAACTAAAAATAACCTGCTGTATAAAAAAATAAAATTAAATTTCAAAATTTTAAAAAATAAAATTTAAAAATAAAAGAGAAAAAAGTTCTTCCCGTCTCACAGATGTATTTATAGGAATGAATTATTTCCATGCTTATATCTATAAATACATAAAAGAGGAATAAAATCTAACTTGAACCATAAAAGAAAAATAAAACCTGAACCCATGAGTTATACAGAGGAAAACCCTATCAGCGCACTTGCTCCAGCGGTAAACAATTCTGAAATTGGTCAGAGGTGGGAAACCATCTCCCATACAGCCAGCAACCCACCCCCCACGCAAGGAGTGTCCTCTTTGCAAAGCTGGGGGGCCGTGCCGAGGCATCTGTGAGTAAACGTGAGCTGAGCCCCAGGCCAGCTGCTGCTGAACTGTTCCCACCCTTTCCAGGTAAAACACCTGAATATGTACAAGGGCTTGAAAGCCTAGAGGAAGGACCGTGGAGCCACACCAGCGACAGCACGCAGGCCAACTTGGTGCCTGCAGGCCAGCCAGCGGGATCCTGGACCCTGGCGCTCTTCCAGAAGCTTTCCATTGCCCTGCCTGAGACACCCCTCCTGTCACGGCCCCCACTGCTTTTTTCCTTCCTCACCTCTGTCCGGAGAGAAATTCCAGCGGAAGGTATGGGTGACACATCCTCTTCTTTACAGGCGGCAGCCTGGCAACTCCTCTAGAAAGGCCAGCAGAACCCCACTCACACCGGGCCACCCACAAAGCTGTGGCCCCTCACTCCCTCCCACCAGCACAGCCCCGAGACTGCTGACGGGGCAGAGAATATGGAGTCAGGCACAGCTTCAGGGGCTATTGCTGCCTGGAGCTCTGTTTATATTGACCTCAACGAGGCACACCTTGGGAGGGCGGGCCGGCAGGGTAAGGCTGCCCAGGTCAGCTAATCCACAACCCTCAGGGAATCACATTGTTGAAAATGGACCCCGCTAAGGCAGAAGAGAAGCCAAGGGAAAAAAGACACAATGCCATTTGCAGCACCGTAGATGAGTCTAGAAGTAATCACGTGACTTGTAGTAAGTCAGAAAGTGAAAGACACATATCATATCATATCACTTATAGGTGTTACCTAAAAATGGATACCAGGGCAGATATTTCCACGGATTAGGGCAATCACAGATTCATTAAACAAACTTATGGTTCACCAACGGAAAGGTGTGAGGATTGGTTTCATTATGATATCGGGGTTAACAGACATATACAAACAATGGTGACATATATAATCACCAAAGACCTACAGAACACCAAGAGAGGACTACTCAACATTCTGTCATAACGTACATGGGAAAAGGATCCCAAGAAGAACAGTCATCTGTATATGTGTTAAAGAACTACATCTTCCACACCTACAACAAGCCAAACATTGTAATCAAACTTGCTGTAATAAAAAATAAAAAATTAAATTAAAAACACGAACAAGAAGTAGTGAGACAAACGTGAGGGGCTTTCTCCTGGCACATTCCATTCTAAACTCCAATCTAGAACACCACTTCCCCTGAGGATCTCTTGCCCTAGTAACCAGATTTGGTAAGGGTGAACTGCTGCCACCTTGTGGCCGTTTCACACAACAGCAGCTTTAATCCCAACGCTAATGGTCAGTTGATATTCAAAATCATTGCAGGCCTGTAAATGACACCTGCCCTGAAAACAAATCCTGGGGTCACATATCGACCAAAAATTTCAAAGGACGTCCATATTTCAAAACGACCGTTTCAAAAGGCATATTTTACGCACATTAGTGTTCTGCTTCTTTTCCTTTCTTTCCTTTTTTGTTAAAAAACACGGGAATGGAAAAAGGCATCCCTCAGAATGGGCGAAAATCATTGCAGACGAATCAATGGACAGAGGTTTAATCTCCAATATATATAAACAGCTCATGCAGCTTAATATTAAAAAAACAAACAACCCAAAAAAATGGGCAGAAGATCTAAAGAGACGTTTCTTCAAAGGAGACACAGAGATGGCCAAGACGCACATGAAAAGCTGCTCAACAGCACTAATTATTAGAGAAATGCAAATCAAAACTACAATGAGGTATCACCTCACACCTGATAGAATCGGCATCATCAGAAAATCTACAAACAACCAATTCTGGGGAGGGTGTGGACAAAAGGAGCCCTCTTGCAGTATTGGTGGGAATGTAAATTGATACAGTCCCTATGGAGAACAGTATGGAGTTTCCTTAAATAAACTAGAAATAGAATTACCATCTGATCCAGCAATCCCACTTCTGGGCATATACCCAGAGAAAACCGTATTTCAAAAAGGCACATTCACCACAATGTTCGTTGCAGCACTATTAACAATAGCCAGGTAATGGAAGCAACCTAAATGCCCACAGACAGATGAATGGATAAAGATGTGGTACATATATAAAATGGAATATTACTCGGCCATAAAAAGGAATGAAACTGGGTCATCTGTAGAGACATCGATGGATCGAGAGACTGTCATACAGAATGAAGTAAGTCAGAAAGAGGAAAACAAATATTGTATATTAATGCATATATGTGGAGCCGAAAAATGGTACAGATGAACTGGTTTGCAGGGAAGAAATAGAGACAGAGAGGTAGAGAACAAACGTATGGACACCAAGTGTGGGAAGCCATGGGGTGGTGGTGGTGGGATGAGTTGGGAGTTTGGGATTGACCTGTATACATGTATATGCATAAAATACATAACTAATAATAACGTGCTGTATAAAAAAATAAATAAAATTTCAAAATTTTAAAAAATAAACTTTAAAAATAAAACAGAAAAAAGTTCTTCCCGTCACACAGATGTATTTATAGGAATGAATTATTTCCATGCTTATATCTATAAATACATAAAAGAGGAATAACATCTAAGTTGAAACATAAAAGAAAAAAAATGTGAACCCACGAGTTATACAGAGGAAAACCCTATCACGGCACTTGCTCCAGTGGTAAACAATTCTGAAATTGGTCAGAGGTGGGGAACCATCTCCCATACAGCCAGCAACCCAACCCCCACGCAAGGAGCGTCCTCATTGCAAAGCTGGGGGACCATGCCGAGGCATCTGTGAGTAAACGTGAGCTGAGCCCCAGGCCAGCTGCTGCTGAACTGTTCCCACCCTTTCCAGGTAAAACACCTGAATATGTACAAGGGCTTGAAAGCCTAGAGGAAGAACCATGGAGCCACACCAGCGACAGCACGCAGTCCAACTTGGTGCCTGCAGGCCAGCCAGCAGGATCCTGGACCCTGGCGCTCTTCCAGAAGCTTTCCATTGCCCTGCCTGAGATACCCCTCCTGTCCCGGCCCCCACTGCTTTTTTCCTTCCTCACCTCTGTCCGGAGAGAAATTCCAGCGGAAGGTATGGGTGACACATCCACTTCTTTACAGGCGGCAGCATGGCAACTCCAGCAGAAAGGCCAGCAGAACCCCACTCACACCGGGCCACCCACAAAGCTGTGGCCCCTCACTCCCTCCCACCAGCACAGCCCCGAGACTGCTGACGGGGCAGAGAATATGGAGTCAGGCACAGCTTCAGGGGCTATTGCTGCCTGGAGCTCTGTTTATATTGACCTCAACGAGGCACACCTGGGGAGGGCGGGCCGGCAGGGTAAGGCTGCCCAGGTCAGCTAATCCACAACCCTCAGGGAATCACATTGTTGAAAATGGACCCCGCTAAGGCAGAAGAGAAGCCAAGGGAAAAAAGGACACAATGCCATTTGCAGCACCGTAGATGAGTCTAGAAATAATCACGTGACTTGTAAGTCAGAAAGTGAAAGACACATATCCTATCATATCACTTATAGGTGTTACCTAAACATGGATACCAGGGCAGATATTTCCATGGAGAAGGGCAATCACAGATTCATTAAACAAACTTATGGTTCACCAATGGAAAGGTGTGAGGATTGGTTTCATTACGATATCGGGGTTAACAGACATATACAAACACAGGTGACATATATAATCACCAAAGACCTACAGAATACCAAGAGAGGACTACTCAACATTCTGTCATAACGTACATGGGAAAAGGATCCCAAGAAGAACAGTCATCTGTATATGTGTAAAAGAACCACATCTTCCACACCTACAACAAGCCAAACATTGTAATCAAACTTGCTGTAATAAAAAATAAAAACTTAAATTAAAAACACGAACAAGAAGTAGTGAGACAAACGTGAGGGCTTTTCTCCTGCTACATTCCATTCTAAACTCCAATCTAGAACACCACTTCCACTGAGGCTCTCTTGCCCTAGTAACCAGATTTGGTAAGGGTGAACTGCTGCCACCTTGTGGCCGTTTCACACAACAGCAGCTTTAATCCCAACGCTAATGGTCAGTTGATATTCAAAATCATTGCAGGCCTGTAAATGACACCTGCCCTGAAAACAAATCCTGGGGTCACATATCGACCAAAAATTTCAAAGGACGTCCATATTTCAAAACGACCGTTTCAAAAGGCATATTTTACGCACATTAGTGTTCTGCTTCTTTTCCTTTCTTTCCTTTTTTGTTAAAAAACACGGGAATGGAAAAAGGCATCCCTCAGAATGGGCGAAAATCGTTGCAGACGAATCAATGGACAGAGGTTTAATCTCCAATATATATAAACAGCTCATGCAGCTTAATATTAAAAAAGCAAACAACCCAAAAAAAATGGGCAGAAGATCTAAAGAGACGTTTCTTCAAAGGAGACACAGAGATGGCCAAGTCGCACATGAAAAGCTGCTCAACAGGACTAATTATTAGAGAAATGCAAATCAAAACTACAATGAGGTATCACCTCACACCTGTTAGAATCGGCATCATCAGAAAATCTACAAACAACCAATTCTGGGGAGGGTGTGGACAAAAGGAGCCCTCTTCCACTATTGGTGGGAATGTAAATTGATACAGTCACTATGGAGAACAGTATGGAGTTTCCTTAAAAAAATTAGAAATAGAATTACCATCTGATCCAGCAATCCCACTTCTGGGCATATACTCAGAGAAAACCGTATTTCAAAAAGGCACATTCACCACAATGTTCGTTGCAGCACTATTTACAATAGCCAGGTAATGGAAGCAACCTAAATGCCCACAGACAGATGAATGGATAAAGATGTGGTACATATATAAAATGTAATATTACTCAGCCATAAAAAGGAATGAAACTGGGTCATTTGTAGAGACATCGATGGATCGAGAGACTGTCATACAGAATGAAGTAAGTCAGAAAGATGAAACCAAATACTGTATATTAATGCATATATGTGGAACCTAAAAAATGGTACAGATGAACTGGTATGCAGGGAAGAAATAGAGACACAGAGGTAGAGAACAAACGTATGGACACCAAGTGTGGGAAGCCATGGGGTGGTGGTGGTGGGATGAGTTGGGAGATTGGGATTGACCTGTATACATGTATATGCATAAAATACATAACTAAAAATAACCTGCTGTATAAAAAAATAAAATTAAATTTCAAAATTTTAAAAAATAAAATTTAAAAATAAAAGAGAAAAAAGTTCTTCCCGTCTCACAGATGTATTTATAGGAATGAATTATTTCCATGCTTATATCTATAAATACATAAAAGAGGAATAAAATCTAACTTGAACCATAAAAGAAAAATAAAACCTGAACCCATGAGTTATACAGAGGAAAACCCTATCAGCGCACTTGCTCCAGCGGTAAACAATTCTGAAATTGGTCAGAGGTGGGAAACCATCTCCCATACAGCCAGCAACCCACCCCCCACGCAAGGAGTGTCCTCTTTGCAAAGCTGGGGGGCCGTGCCGAGGCATCTGTGAGTAAACGTGAGCTGAGCCCCAGGCCAGCTGCTGCTGAACTGTTCCCACCCTTTCCAGGTAAAACACCTGAATATGTACAAGGGCTTGAAAGCCTAGAGGAAGGACCGTGGAGCCACACCAGCGACAGCACGCAGGCCAACTTGGTGCCTGCAGGCCAGCCAGCGGGATCCTGGACCCTGGCGCTCTTCCAGAAGCTTTCCATTGCCCTGCCTGAGACACCCCTCCTGTCACGGCCCCCACTGCTTTTTTCCTTCCTCACCTCTGTCCGGAGAGAAATTCCAGCGGAAGGTATGGGTGACACATCCTCTTCTTTACAGGCGGCAGCCTGGCAACTCCTCTAGAAAGGCCAGCAGAACCCCACTCACACCAGGCCACCCACAAAGCTGTGGCCCCTCACTCCCTCCCACCAGCACAGACCCGAGACTGCTGACGGGGCAGAGAATATGGAGTCAGGCACAGCTTCAGGGGCTATTGCTGCCTGGAGCTCTGTTTATATTGACCTCAACGAGGCACACCTGGGGAGGGCGGGCCGGCAGGGTAAGGCTGCCCAGGTCAGCTAATCCACAACCCTCAGGGAATCACATTGTTGAAAATGGACCCCGCTAAGGCAGAAGAGAAGCCAAGGGAAAAAAGGACACAATGCCATTTGCAGCACCGTAGATGAGTCTAGAAGTAATCACGTGACTTGTAGTAAGTCAGAAAGTGAAAGACACATATCATATCATATCACCTATAGGTGTTACCTAAAAATGGATACCAGGGCAGATATTTCCACGGATTAGGGCAATCACAGATTCATTAAACAAACTTATGGTTCACCAACGGAAAGGTGTGAGGATTGGTTTCATTATGATATCGGGGTTAACAGACATATACAAACAAAGGTGACATATATAATCACCAAAGACCTACAGAACACCAAGAGAGGACTACTCAACATTCTGTCATAACGTACATGGGAAAAGGATCCCAAGAAGAACAGTCATCTGTATATGTGTTAAAGAACCACATCTTCCACACCTACAACAAGCCAAACATTGTAATCAAACTTGCTGTAATAAAAAATAAAAAATTAAATTAAAAACACGAACAAGAAGTAGTGAGACAAACGTGAGGGGCTTTCTCCTGGCACATTCCATTCTAAACTCCAATCTAGAACACCACTTCCCCTGAGGATCTCTTGCCCTAGTAACCAGATTTGGTAAGGGTGAACTGCTGCCACCTTGTGGCCGTTTCACACA